>NW_019943656.1:67376-102376 GCF_002910315.2 Salvelinus sp. IW2-2015 | reverse complement strand
CTGGCTGGGGCCTGGCTGAGTCCTGTATGGGGTCTGGCTGAGTCCTGTATGGG
The DNA here is from genome assembly GCF_002910315.2 of Salvelinus sp. IW2-2015. Taxonomy (NCBI): domain Eukaryota; kingdom Metazoa; phylum Chordata; class Actinopteri; order Salmoniformes; family Salmonidae; genus Salvelinus; species Salvelinus sp. IW2-2015. The sequence goes on along the minus strand of NW_019943656.1, from coordinate 102,323 downwards.
TCCTGGCTGAGGCCTGGCTGGGGTCTGGCTGAGTCCTGGCTGGGGCCTGGCTGAGTCCTGGCTGGGGCCTGGCTGGGGCCTGGCTGGGGCCTGGCTGAGTTCTGTATGGGGTCTGGCTGAGTCCTGTATGGGTCCTGGCTGAGGCCTGGCTGGGGTCTGGCTGAGTCCTGGCTGGGGCCTGGCTGAGTCCTGGCTGGGGTCTGGCTGAGTCCTGTATGGGTCCTGGCTGGGGCCTGGCTGGGGCCTGGCTGGGGCCTGGCTGAGGCCTGGCTGGGTCTGGCTGAGTCCTGTATGGGGCCTGGCTGAGTTCTGGCTGAGTCCGTATGGGCCTGGCTGGGCTGGCTGAGTTCTGTCTGGGGCCTGGCTGAGTTCTGGCTGGGGCCTGGCTGAGTTCTGGCTGGGCCTGGCTGAGTTCTGGCTGGGGCCTGGCTGGGGCCTGGCTGAGTTCTGGCTGGGGCCTGGCTGAGTTCTGGTCTGGGCCTGGCTGAGTTCTGGCTGGGGCCTGGCTGAGTTCTGGCTGGGGCTGGCTGAGTTCTGGCTGGGGCCTGGCTGAGTTCTGGCTGGGCCTGGCTGAGTTCTGGCTGGGGCCTGGCTGAGGTGGGCGCTGTGTATGTGTACTAGAACTGTGTGAGAGCTATGAACCATCGCTTTACGAGAGGGGCTACGGAGATCGCATATCACAGCCTGGCGCACAGCTCGGCTTTCATCATCTCTCTCTTCTTTTATCATCTTTTTGTTCTGTCTGTTTGCCTTTCACATTCTTCCCTCACTTGAGACCAGAGTTGGCTGGCTGACTGGCTGGCTGACTGACTGGCTGGCTGTTGCTGGCTGACTGGCTGGCTGACTGACTGACTGGCTGGCTGACTGGCTGGCTGGCTGATGTAGAGTTGTTCAGTTGTTCAACTGTTCTGCTCTCTCTCTGTCCCCTATCTCTATCTCTCCCCTCTATCTCCATCTCCCTTTCTCTCCTCTATCTCTCTAGGGGTCTATTGGCATGGGAAACGTATGTTAACATTGCCAAAGCAAGTGAAAAAGATAATTAACAAAAGTGAAATAACAACAAAAATGAACAGTAAACATTACACTCACAGAGTTCCAAAAGAATAAAGATATTTCAAATGTCATATTATGTCTATATACAGTGTTTGTAACAATGTGCAAATAGTACAAAAAGGGAAAATAAATAAACATAAATATGGGTTGTATTTACAATGGTGTTTGTTCTTCACTGGTTGCCCTTTTCTTGTGGCAACAGGTCACAAATCTTGCTGCTGTGATGGCACACTGTGGTGTTTCACCCAGTGATATGGGAGTTTATCAAAATTGGATTTGTTTTCTAATTCTTTTTGGGTCTGTGTAATCTGAGGAAAATATGTGTCTCTAATATGGTCATATATTTGGCAGGAGGTTAGGAAGTGCAGCTCAGTTTCCACCTCGTTTTGTGGGCAGTGTGCACATAGCCTTCTTCTGTTGAGAGCCAGGTCTGCCTACGGCGCCTTTCTCAATAGCAAGGCTATGCTCACTGAGTCTGTACATAGTCAAAGCTTTCCTTAAGTTTGGGTCAGTCACAGTGGTCAGGTATTCTGCCAGAATTCTGTATGCAGAGTCTCAATTTGGTGTTTGTTCCATTTGATGAATTCTTGGTTGGTGAGCGGACCCCAGACCTCACAACCATAAAGGGCAATGGATTCTATAACTGATTCAAGTATCTTTAGCCGAATCCTAATTGGTATGTCTCAGCTCGTTCACAGCTTTGCGGAAGTTACCTGTGACGCTGATGTTTAGACTGGGTATATATCGTTTTTTGTGTGCTGTAGGACAACGGTGAAGATCTAGGTGCTGCTGTAGGCACTCTTTGGTTGGTGACAGAAGAACCAGTTCATCATCTCTCTCTCCTCCTCTCTCTCTCTCTCTCTCCCTCCGATCTCTCTCTCTCTCTCCCTCCTATCTATCTCTCCCTCTCTCTGTCTCTCTGTCTCTCTCTCTCTGTCTCTCCCCCGATCTCTCTCTCTGTCTCTCCCCCCAGCAGAATTCTCTCCATGTGAGTTTGAGTACTGTGATGGTGATGAATAGTACCACAGCAGTGTGAGCAGGACCTCACTCTCTTCTCTCTCACAACTAAGTGTTCCCTCCTCTCTCTCTCTCTGTCTCCCTCCTATCTCTCTCTCTCTCTCCTCTCTCTCTCTCTCTCTCTCTCTCGCTGTCTCTCTCCTAGCTATCTCTCCCCTATCTCTTTATCTCTCGCTCTCCCCTACCTCTCTCCAGCCTATCTCTCAAGGGTGGYAGGTAGCCTAGTGGTTAGAGGGTTGGGCCAGTAACCGAAAGGTTGCTGGATTGAATCCCCGAGCTGACAWGGTAAAAATCTGTCGTTCTGCCMCTGAACAAGGCAGTTAACCCACTGTTCCCCGGTAGGCCGTCATTGTAAATAAGAATTTGTTCTTAACTCATTTGCCTAGTTAAATAAAAAAGATATGTCTTTCACTTCTCACCGCTGTGCTGATTGATAATGTCTCCATGTTCATTGCTCCTGTCATCTCTTTTCTTCACCTCACTCTCGTTTCTCCTCTCAGGGAACACATTATGTTATCACGGGGCTGCTGTTCGCCTGTAAGTACCGGATCGCTGTGGCGCTCGTAGCACCAGAGGGGGATCAGAGGTCAGAAGCTGTTACTGCGGTAACGACCCCACCTTGTTCTGCGGTCATGGCGAGAGGGGGCAAGGCCTTGCCCTGTGCCAGAGAAGGTATCCCAAGCTCCACACATGCCCGAACACACAGCATGGAGAMAGTGAATATCTGACAGACTGATTGAGTATCAGGAGGAGTGTGAATGCACTGTTTCTGCACGGCTTCTTACTCTCAATGAGAATTATATACGTTGTATCTATGATTCTATGACCTTTGAAATATTTAAGTCCTTTGTTATGTACTAACTGTAGATATATTATGCGTCAAAATTATTATTTAGTAACATGTGTAAATGTTGGTTTTCCTGTGTCAGAGCGCCCCCTGGTGTCCAAAAAGGTGGTACTGCGTCCTGAGAAGCTGACTGCAGAGTTCCACACGGTCAACGGTTCCCTGCAGGGCCTGTTCCGCTGGCAGCTCTCCCAGACTGCACCGGGGCAGACGCCCATCTCAGGGTTCCAGTTCTCCTGGGTGCAGGTGTCCTCTAGCGCCATGGCAACAGAAGGACAGGACACCCTGATCTCTCAGACACAGATAGTGGCCCCGGTAGGAACCAGTGTATGTGTGATCATCTCTGACTGTAAGCCATCCCTATATTTCCCTCCCTGTGTACTCATGTTGTACTCTTCTCCACCAGGACCAGCGCTCTCTGACAGTGGAGTGGCTGCAGCCAGACAGTGTGTATAAGCTACAGGTCCAGGTGCTGTCAGCAGGTGGCAGTGGCCTCTCAGTGGCCAGGACGCTCCATACACCTCCCCTCAACACCACTCTGCTATGAGGTACTGCTGCAGGGCCTAACATCGTAAACACAAGACAAACCACTCACTGACACACTACACTACAGCACTGTTTCCTAAACAGCCAATGTCTACGTGGGTAAAAATAAAATTTATAAAATGTGATATATTTGACTGGCACTGCTCAAAACATAACACCGTTCTGAGATCCCCACATGATCTCACTGTAATTTTGTACTTCCTTTCAGAGGGTGTTTGACCTCTCAGGACCATGTTGGCGAGAGAGAGCCAGAGAGAGAGAGAGCCAGAGAGAGAGAGAGAGAGAGAGAGAGACACAGAGAGAGAGAGAGAGAGCCAGAGAGAGAGAGAGAGAGAGAGCCAGAGAGAGAGAGCGAGAGAGATACAGCGTTGTGTGTGTGTGTTGTTAGTGTGTGTGAGAGAGCAGATCTTCTAGTTGGAGTCATTGATTCAGTAATGTATTCTGTATTGGAAACCTGGCGACAGCAGAACTCTCTCCATGTGAGTTTGAGTACTGTGATGGTGATGAATAGTACCACAGCAGTGTGAGCAGGACCTCACTCTCTTCTCTCTCACAACTAATGGACTTTGTCTTGGTTCTATGGCTTTGGAGAACATTTGGCTCTGCGTCAGCAGGATATTTAGATTCCACTCCCTCCCTCCGTCTGAGTGTTCTTGGCAGGTCAGAATTATAATAAATATTCTAGTTCTAGAGTTCCTGGACTTCGCTAGACGGTTCTGGAACAGAGAGTTAGTTCCTCAGAGAGAGAGGAGACTCCTGGTGTGGTGTTGTAGCGTTCCAGACCTCCCAGTTAGGATGGACACCGTCAGGAGAACTGTGGGAGCACTGGGAGAGAGAGGGAGGGAGGGAGGCGGAGAGGGAGAATCAAAGCTTTGGTACCTCAACACAAAGAGCCTGCTTTTGTCCAACTTTGATAGAAGATGGAGGTCTCCCAAATCTGTGCAACTAATCACAAAATGTCAAACGGAATCTACAGGGATTTTGTTGTTATCAGCTGTCTGCATATATAAGGAATACGACTCTGTTCGACCTGTAGCACACAGTACACTCCTTTCAGCCAGGGCCGTAGGTGTTGCAGCCAAGCATAGTACTTTACATACAGAACAGGGAGTCATTGTAGAAATGGATCTGACTTCTGTTCCAGTGTTTGGTTTGATTTTGCATTAAATGACACTGATTACTTCAATCATATATAACCCCTGTCTGATCCCACCAATCATCATCATCCTCTCTCTGTTTTCCAGGCTCCCGCCAACGTGCTTCATCCTCTGCTGCTCGTCATCACTAGCGCCGTAGTGTGTGTTCAGAACACCACCTCTACAGCCTGTATATGTGTCCACTAAAACACACACACAGACCCTGCTACACACACACACACACACACACCAATGCCGTGCCAGTGCTGCACTGCTCTCTGTTGTCTTTATCACACAGAGATATATATTGAGATATATATTGCATGATAGAGATATATATTGAGATATATATTGCATGATAGAGATATATATTGAGATATATATTGCATGATGAACGAATCACCTTTCCCTGAAAGATCAGGTGAATCTATACCATGGCCGTTACACGTACAATACACGTTTAATGTTTAGAGATGATACTTTTCAGTCGTGTATAATGTAATCCTAATTTACACATGTAAAGAAAAAATATATAGCACTGATGTATGTAGTGATACCAAACTGTCTGTCTTCTTCATTGATCTCTACACAGTATGTTCCTGAAAGTAAAATGGCGTAAAGCAGTTTGAAACCTGTTGTAGTTTAGTATTTTTGTAATATTGCGCTATAAGTTATTATTTCAAGCATATGATAACCCCAGCAGTGACTTTGATGTATGTAACCCTCTTATATATCGTTGTTCCAGTTTTATTTATTGTGTTGTAATTAAAGAGTATTGTAATATGTGATGTTTTAATGACCTGGAGCTTATTCAAGAGTATTATAATATGGTGTTTTAATGACCTCGGGCTGACCCTCAACACAGGGGCCCCTCAGGGGTGCATGCTTAGTCCCCTCCTGTACTCCCTGTTCACCCACGACTGCGTGACCGTGCACGACTCCAACACCTTCATACATTTTTTTACTGCAGTGGGCTAAATCAAGGTTACAAGGTTGGTGTTTCTTGGTAGTCTTAAACAAATCTACTTTGAAACAAAAGTATACGCCTAAACACATGGTTATGGACTTAAAAAAAGAAGACACCTGTACCATGTCAGATATAGAGTTTAAATGTATTCCATTTTGAGTTTGCATCCCAATATACACACACACACACACACACACACACACACACACACACACACACACACACACACACTATACATCACACAAGACTGAAATATGACAAAGCCGTTTGACATAGAAACACCTGATTTTCGGCAGGTTTAAAAAAATGTATATTATTAAAATTATGAAAGATATTAATAACATTCCGCCCATGAGGCCACTAGAGGGCGATGTTGGTCATTTGACTGCAGGAAAGGGTAGTTTTCAGGGTAGGCCTGATCACCAACGACGATGAGACAGCCTATACACAGTTGAAGTCGGACGTTTACATACACTTAGGTTGGAGTCATTAAAACTTGTTTTTCAACCACTCCACAAATTTCTTGTTAACAAACTTTAGTTTTGTCAAGTCGGTTAGGACATCTACTTTGTGCATGACACAAGTAATTTTTCCAACAATTGTTTACAGACAGATAATTCCACTTATAATTCACTGTATCAAAATTCCAGTGGGTCAGAAGTTTACATACACTAAGTTGACTGTGCCTTTAAACAGCTTGGAAAATTCCAGAAAATTATGTCGTGGCTTTAGAAGCTTCTGATAGGCTAATTGACATAATTTGAGTCAATTGGAGGTGTACCTGTGGATGTATTTCAAGGCCTACCTTCAAACTCAGTGCCTCTTTGCTTGACATCATGGGAAAATCAAAAGAAATCAGCCAAGACCTCAGAAAGGAAATTGTAGACCTCCACAAGTCTGGTTCATCCTTTGGAGCAAAGGCCTGAAGGTACCACGTTCATCTGTACAAACAATAGTAAGCAAGGTATACCACTCAGGAAGGAGACGCGTTCTGTCTCCTAGAGATGAACGTACTTTGTTGCGAAAAGTGCAAATCAATCAAGAACAACAACAAAGGACCTTGTGAAGATGCTGGAAGAAACAGGTACAAAAGTATCTATATCCACAGTAAAACAAGTCCTATATCAACATAACCTGAAAGGCCGCTCAGCAAGGAAGAAGCCACAGCTCAAAACCGCCATAAAAAAAACAGACTACGGTTTGCAACTGCACATGGGGACAAAGATCGTACTTTTTGGATTAATGTCTCTGGTCTGATGAAACAAAATAGAACTGTTTGGCCATAATGACCATTGTTATGTTTGGAGGAAAAAGGGGAGGCTTGCAAGCCTTGGAACACCTTCCCAACCGTGAAGCACGGGGTGGCAGCATCATGTTGTGGGGGTGCTTGCTGCAGGAGGCACTGTTGCACTTCACAAAATAGATGGCATTATGAGGGAGGAAAATTATGTGGATATATTGAAGCAACATCTCAAGACATCAGTCAGGAAGTTAAAGCTTGGTCGCAAATAGGTCTTCCAAATGGACAATGACCCCAAGCATACTTCCAAAGTTGTGGCAAAATGGCTTAAGGACAACAAAGTCAAGGTATTGGAGTGGTCATCACAAAGCCCCGACCTCAGTCCTATAGAAAATATGTGGGCAGAACTGAAAAAGCGTGTGCGAGCAAGGAGGCCTACAAACCTGATTCGATTACACCAGCTCTGTCAGGAAAAATGGGCCAAAGTTCCCTCAACTTATTGTGGGAAGCTTGTGGAAGGCTACCCAAAATGTTTGACCCAAGTTAAACAATTTAAAGGCAATGCTACCAAATACTAATTGAGTGTATGTAAACTTGATGAAAGAAATAAAAGCTGAAATAAATCATTCTCTCTACTATTATTCTGACATTTCACATTCTTAAAATAAAGTGGTGATCCTAACTGACCTAAGACAGGGAATTTTTATTTGGATTAAATATCAGGAATTGTGAAAAACTGAGTTTAAATGTATTTGGCTATGGTGTATGTAAACTTCAACTGTATAGGGAGTTCAGAGACCTGGCAGTGTGGTGCCAGGACAACAACCTCTCCCTCAACATCAGCAGGACAAAGGAGCTGATCGTGGACAACAGGAAACGGAGGGCCGGGCACGCCCCTATCCACAACGACGGAGCTGTAGTGGAGCGAGTTAAGAGCTGCAAGTTCCTCGGTGTCCACATCATTAAGGATCTATCATGGTCCACACACACCAACACAGTGGTGAAGAGGGCACGACAACACCTGTTCCCCCTCAGGAGGCTGAAAGGTTTTGGGCCAAAGTTATACAGCTGCACCATTGAGAGCATCTTGACTGGCTGCATCACCGCTTGGTATGGCAACTGCTTGGCATTCGACCGCAAGGCGCTACAGAGGGTAGTGCGTACGGGCCAGTACATTTGTATTTATTATGGATCCCCATTGCTTCCTGCCAAGGCAGCAGCTACTCTTCCTGGGGTCCAGCAAAATGAAGGCAGTTATACATTTTAAAAACATTACATTCACAACATATTTAACAATATATTTATTAGCATTTTTATTTTTTACAATTTAACAAATCAGCAAAATATGAAACAGTTAATGCCACGTTATTCATACAATCTCCACAAAACACTATGCTTCATGGGAACACATCATGCAAAACGCTTCCCTCCCCAACACATGAACACCCCCCCTCCACTGGTATTAGCTTCAATGATTAATGATTAATGATTAACAACAGAATGACCTTCACATTCAATGCTAGAAAATAAATTATTCAACGCAAAAACAAATAATAGATTAATGAAGAAAGTAATAACGAGGCAGCTAAGGTGACGACTCTAAAAACTGATGAAAGTCACTACAGACATCAGTAAATTCAAAGGGTTTATTACGTCAATTGTACGTTATTTTTTTCAGATGGAATAGTTATTTTATTTTATCCACATCTGCTTGCTTGACGGAGGGTCACTCTTCCGTATAATAGCTGTTCATTTATTGGCTGCAATGACGGCCAATTTAATGAATCTGGTTTGGCTACAAATATTAACTGGTAGAACAGAATCATCTCCCAAGAAGAATAAGGGAAGGATCTAGTGGTACCGTCATATTAGTGACCTGTGATAAGATCTGAATAATGTCTTACCAATAATTGCTTAGTTCAGGGCAGGACAGAAACATGCATAAGTGTGCCCACTCCCGTTTTACACCTTGGGCAACATTTTGAATATTTAGAATTGATCTTATACAGTCTCTCTGGTGTAAAGTAGACCCTATGTAAAATATTGAATTGCTTTAACTTGTGCCTTGTGTCAAATGAAAGACGCTGAGCATCTAAAAAGAGCTTTCCCCATTTCTCATCCTCAACAATGAGACCAAGGTCATCATGCCACTTCATGCAAGCCTTCAGAGCTTCATCGTTCCCCAACAGAGCTTGAAGACCAGAGTACGTGTAGGAAATGAAACCTTTAACCCCTTTCCTTTCCAGCCACAGTTGATCAGCTGTAGGTTTACTCATGGGCTGAATCCTACCTCCCTGCTGAGTGGCAATATAATGCCTAACCTGTAGGTACTTAGTGAAATGAGTTTGAGATAACTGAAAATAAGATGCCAGTTGTTGAAAGGATAGTAGTTCACCTTCTCTAAACAGATGACCAAATGTTTTAATTCCTTTGTTGAACCAAGAAAATGTAACACCATCTCTCAGGGCTTTGGGTAAGATGGGGTTATTATAGAAAGGTGTTTGTTCATATATAGATCTATGCCCTTCTGTTTGTTTACAGACTTCAATCCATATATTTAAAGTGTTTTTAATGAAAGGGTTGTTTATGAGACCTATCAAAGTTTTAGGTGGGCTAATATAAAGGTATAGATGCCAATGAAGCAGGGGTCAGCCACTCCTCCTCTATCTGTCTCCCAGAGGGTGAACTTGTTGTTGTATCTTGCCATACAGCCTTTAACTGAGATGCCCAGTAGTACAACTGGAAGTCAGATAGAGTGAGTCCTCCTTCTGAGTATGGTTTGCATAAAGTTGTGAGTTTCACTCTGGGGGGGGGTTTCCCTTTCCACAGAAATGAATATACATTCCTATTAAGTTGTTTCAAAAAAACACTTTGGGAATAGGAAAGGGCAAGGTTTGAAAAAGGTACAAGAATTTCGGTAATATATTAATCTTTACACAATTCAAATCAAATCAAATTGATTTATATAGCCCTTCTTACATCAGCTGATATCTCAAAGTGCTGTACAGAAACCCAGCCTAAAACCCCAAACAGCAAGCAATGCAGGTGTAGAAGCATGGTGGCTAGGAAAAACTCCCTAGAAAGGCCAAAACCTAGGAAGAAACCTAGAGAGGAACCAGGCTATGAGGGGTGGCCAGTCCTCTTCTGTCTGTGCTGGGTGGAGATTATAACAGAACATGGCCAAGATGTTCAAATGTTCATAAATGACCAGCAGGGTCAAATAATAATAATCACAGTAGTTGTCGAGGGTGCAACAGGTCAGCACCTCAGGAGTAAATGTCAGTTGGCTTTTCATAGCCGATCATTAAGAGTATCTCTACCTGCCCAAAAAGAGAAATTTGTAAATCCCGCCATCTATCCAATTCTTCCAACCTTTTTGAGGAGTATAGTTCAGTTGATATGTCTTAATAATTTCACAAGGAATATGCAGTCCAAGATGTCATTTTCTAAGGTCTCCAAGAAAACGGCTTGTCTAAGATTGGGTTCTGCATAGCTGCCTTGTTAAAAGGCATAATTATACTCTTCAACTGGTTTATTTTATATCTTGAAAATGTCCCATATTCTTTCAGGACGTCAACTAATGCTCGGAGTGAAATTTCTGGTTTAGTGAGGTAAAGCAAAATGTAATCAGCATTTGGCGAGACCAGATGTTCACGCCCACCTATACGAACACCATGGATGGATGAGATGAGATCTAAAAGCTTCTGCCAGTGGCTCTATAGCCAAAGAAAAAAGGAGCGGACTTGCAGGACAACCCTGTCTTGTGCCACGTGATCGGGAGAACTGTGAGGAAACATTTCCATCAGTCAGGATCTGAGCTACTGGACAGTAATCTAATCAGACCTACATACTGAGGTCCAATATTCATCCTCTGTAAAACTTAAAAACAAGTAGTTCCATTATATGCGGTCAAAATCTTTTTCCTCATCTAATGAAGCCTCCACTACAGGATATTGGTCATTCTCTACATAATATTAAATAATCTTCTGATATTATCAGGAGATGAGCGGTTTCTTACAAAGCCTGTTTGGTTAATATCAACCAAAGTCAGGAAGAACCTTATCTAGTCTAAGAGCTAGGAGTTTTGCAAGAATCTTATATGAAGTGTTCAATAAAGATATGGGTCTATACGACCCACAAAGCAGAGGATCTTTCCCAGGTTTTAACAAAACTGTGATCAGTGCCTGTTCAAGTGCGTCTGGGAGCTTTTCTGTCTCTATGGCATAATTAAACATATTGCAAAGAGGCTCAATTAGTTTGGGTAAAAAGGATTTATATAATTCAATAGGGAATCCGTCTAATCCTGGTGAATTTCCCCCAGCTGTGTTGAAAATGGATTCCCTAATTTCCTCGGATGTAATCTCTTTCACCAAGTGCTCTCTATCCTCATCAGTTAAAGTTTGTAAATTGAGTTTGTTCAAAAACTCATGCATTAAGGCAGGGGCATCCCCTTCAGACTTGTACAATGTTTCATAAAACTCCCTAAAGACTAGATTAATTTCCTCAGGACTGTGATCAACTGTGTCGTTGGGCAGCTTAATAAAGCTAATAACTCTACTAGCTTCCTCTCTCCTTCTCTGCAAAGCAAGCAACTTTCCTGCTTTATCTCCATGTTCGTAGTAGTTTTGCTTTGTTCTCCTAAGAGCGTTTTCCTCTTTGTGGGTCATCAGGGTGTTATAGTCCAATCGCTTTGAGTATCATTATTGTAGAGTTGAGTCGTCAAATGTTACACTGTGTTCATTTTTCCAGATCTCTAATTTCTTTCTCCAACAAACCTACTTGAACCTTATACATCTTACGGGACCTGAACTAAAGGATATTATTATTCGTCCCATCAGATATGCAAGGAAAGCTTCCAATAAAATTAAGGTGGACAGAGTTGTTATTGGTGCTAAAAAAATATGTTGATATGAGTGTTCAGAAATGTTACAAATGTGGGATTATTTAGTAAGTATGTGCCAAACCTCCCTTTTCTTGAGGGATTTACTGACTGGTACTGAAGCCAGCAGGGCAGAATGATCTGATATACATCTTTGATAAATACTTACACCCAGTAGTAAACTTCCCTTGGCTGCAGGAATAAATAAATAAAAGTCGATTCTAGAGTAACTGTTATGGACAGGGGAGTCAAAGGAGTATTCTTTAAATTTATGGTTGTGAAATCTCCATAAGTCTACAAAGTCCAAAATCTTTCATTTCTGCTTTTAACATTTTAGCTGCCTGTGTGAGTTTGATACTATTAGAGGAAGATCTATCACTGGAAGGATCCAGTAGCAAGTTAAAATCCCCTGACGTTATTATCTCTGATGACGGGCACGTTATAATTCAAAAAGATGTCTTGGTAAAAATGTAGGATCATCATAGTTAGGCCCATACACATTCACAATGGTAATGGGCTCAGTGTTAATGAAACCTTGAATGATCACAAACCTACCTCCTTGGTCTTTAATCTGAGATTGTGTCTGAAAAGGGGCAATGCTTATTAGTGAGTATGGCCACCCCTCTTGCCYGAGAGGTGAAAGATGAATAGTACACGTGACCATCCCACTCTCTCTTCAGTTTATCATGCTCAGAGTCAGTCAGGTGTGTCTACTGAAGAAGAGCTATATCAACCTTAAACTGCTTTAGATCATTCAGAATGCGTTTGCATGGGCATTTAGTAGCCCCTAATGTTAAGTGTCATAAATGTATAGTTATTAGGTGCYRACATCTTTAAAGAAAATAAGAAATAGGGAAAAAGATAGAAACAAATTTGCGTTGAGTGTATACAACTTGTAAAAAATGAAATGATGAAAAGTATAAAATAGTAAACATCTCGTGAGCTAATACCYTGACACTAACAAACCCCCCCAACCCCCYCCCCAACTGAGGGAGTAAAAAACAACAACATATCCTTAGACGCTAGTCTTTAAGCTAGATGTACCTGCATAGCGTCGCCCGAATTAGGTTCATTCTAAATTATATGTACAGTGGGGAGAACAAGTATTTGATACATTGACGATTTAGCAGGTTTTCCTACTTACAAAGCATGTAGAGGTCTGTCATTTTTATCATAGGTACACTTCAACTGTGAGAGACGGAATCTAAAACAAAAATCCAGAAAATCACATTATGATTTTTAAGTAATTCATTTGCATTTTATTTTACTTATTTTATTTWATTTTWATTTTATCTCTGTCGTGGTAATTTCCTGTATTACTCAATAAAGAGAGCCAACCACACACAAGTCAGAGTTATATTATAAAGTCCATCTTTAATAATATATGAGCTTCACCATAGCCCTTTTTGACTCTCAGATCAATTCAGTGTCTATAAATGAATTCTCTGAGAGTCCTTACAAAACAATTCTTAGTTTCATTTATAGCCAAGATACACCCCTCTCAACATACAAAGAATCCTTTACCCGAAAGAGGAGTATCCCATAGCTAGACAGCATCAGCTATAAATCATCGTTCAGTTTGGTCTCCCAAGACGAGGCCCCAATCCCATTGCTTGGTACCACAACATCACCTCATCCAATGACATATATCAATTGTCAAGTCTAGATACTCCCATCAACATACAMCCCCTCCTGGATAAGCTCAGAAAAGACAGTGAGCCTCTTAGGTCATATACTAGGTCAAGATAAGGGCAACCTCAGAGGGGACATACAATGGTTCCAAACACTGCCTTACTCCTTCCTCCCATGAGAAAAGTAGGGAGTGACTGGCGTACAGACATTGTATGAACTAWCTGGTTCCCCATTAATAACGCCATCCCTTCACATGGTTTAGGAATAGTTACATACACATTCCCATAAGAAAACAATGTTCCATTCTGTCCTCCTCCCCTTCTGATATTCTACATAGCACCACATGGTTTAACAGATACATTGACATATGAAGACAAGCCTGACCTCTCCCCTCTCTGGGCCCCAAGTGACTAAGCCCTATCTCAGAAGGGACAATTCAACTGCCCACAGTATCTCACAAGCATATGATAAAAATAACATCTTATCTATCTATGTTACCTAGCTAMATCTGATTCAGCCACGACACCTCTTATCCTTGCACATCGACTCAGTACTGGTACCCTGTGTATATAGCCACGTTATCATTACTCAGTACTGGTACCCTGTGTATATAGCCGCGTTATCATTACTCAGTACTGGTACCCNGTACCCTGTGTATATAGCCGCGTTATCATTACTCAGTACTGGTACCCTGTGTATATAGCCTTGTTATCATTACTGGTACCCTGTGTATATAGCCGTGTTATCATTACTGGTACCCTGTGTATATAGCCGTGTTATCATTACTCATTGACTCAGTACTGGTACCCTGTGTATATAGCCACGTTATCATTWCTCATTGTGTACTTTTCTATAATTTCTGTCTCTCTCTGTAATGTTGGGAAGGGCCCTGTAAGTCTACACCTGTTATTTACCAAGAATACGACAAATAAAATGTTATTTTGATGTGGTGTTTTCATGACCTGAGGCTTATTCAAGAGTATAATGTGATATTCAACAGGGTACATACACTGTTACAGAATGTTCAGACATAATTACATGATGATATGATATGAGGTTAGGATTAATACATTGACTGTTTTATGGATGTGATAGGTAAAGACCTTTTGAGTTTAATTCGGTAGATGGTAACTCTTTAAAACAACCGCTCTCGTGGTGCCCTAAATCCTAATGAGTAGTTTTGTTACATGACTAATTTAAATCGGGTAACAATTAAACATAGTTAGTTGATTAGATAAATAACAGTCATCAGATTAATTAAAGTCACGACACAGCCTAGGAACTCCACATTGGGCTTCTTCACCTGCGGGATCATCTGAGACCAGCCACCTGGACAACTGATGAAACTGATGAGTATTGCTGTAATAAAGCCCTTTTGTGGGGAAAAAACWATTCTGATTGGTTGGTTGGCCTATGCCCTCCCAGGCCCACCAATGGCTGTGAAATCCATAGATTTGGGCCTAATKAATTTATTTCAATTGACTGATTTCCTTATATGAACTGTAATTCTGTAAAATTGTTGAAATTGTTGYATGAGCGCGAAGTCTAGGACAAAAAGGCTTCTCAACAGTTTGTCTTTTTACATAAGACTCCTGAACAGGTAATCAAATGGCTACCCGGAGTATTTGCATTGTGTGCCCCCAACCCCTCTTTTACGCTGCTGCTACTCTCTGTTTATTAAATTTGCATAGTCACTTTAACTATACATTCATGTACATGCTACCTCAATTAGCCCGACTAACCAGTGCCCCCGCACATTGTCTAACCGGGCTATCTGCATTGTGTCCCGCCACCCACCAACCCCTCTTTTACGCTACTGCTACTCTGTTTATCATATATACATAGTCACTTTAACCATACCTACATGTACATACTACCTCAAATCAGCCCGACTAACCTGTGCCTGTATATTTAAAAAAATATATATAATTCTTTCACCTTCATTKAACTTCTTATGGCTGCAGGGGCAGTATTGAGTAGCTTGGGTGAAAGGTGCCCAGAGGTGCCCAGAGTAAACTGCCTGCTCCTCAGTCCCAGTTGCTAATATATGCATATTATTAGTAGTATTGGATAGAAACACTCTGAAGTTTCTAAAACTGTTTGAATGATGTCTGTGAGTATAACAGCACTCATATGGCAGGCAAAAACCTGAGAAGAAATCCAAACAGGAAGTGGGAAATCAGAGGTTGGTCGATTTTCAACTCATCGCCTATCGAATACACAGTGGGATATGGGTCAGTTTGCACTTCCTACGGCTTCCACTAGATTGTCAACAGTCTGTAGAACCTTGTCTGATGCTTCTACTGTGAAGTGGGGCCGAAGGAGAGAGTAATGAGTCAGGTCYACCATGACCTGACCATGCTCTGACCATGCGCGTTCACATGAGAGGGAGCTCTGTTCCATCGCACTTCTGAAGACAATGGAATTCTCCAGTTGGAACTTTATTGAAGATTTATGTTAAAAACATTCTAAAGATTGATGCAATACATCGTTTGACATGTTTCTACTGACTGTTACGGAACTTTTTGACATTTCGTCTGCTCTTCCTGACTTTGGATTTGTTTACCAAACACTCTAACAAAAATATCTATTTGGACATAAATGATGGACATTACCGAACAAAACAAACATTTCTTGTGGAAGTGGGAGTCCTGGGAGTGCATTCTGACAAAGATCAGCAAAGGTAAGKGAATATTTATGATGTAATTTCGTATTTCTGTTGACTCCAACATGGCGGAGAAATGTTGTTATTTTTGAGCRCCGTCTCAGATTATTGCATGGTGTGCTTTTTAYGTAAMGTTTTTTTGAAATCTGACACAGCGGTTGCATTAAGAACAAGTGTATCTTTAATTRTATGTAAAACATGTATCTTTCATCAAAGTTTATGATGAGTATTTCTGTTATTTGACGTGGCTCTCTGCAATTTCTCAGGATATTTTGGAGGCATTTCTGAACATGGCGCCAATGTAAACTGAGGTTTTTGGATATAAATATGAACTTTATCGAACAAAACATATATGTATTGCGTAACATGAAGTCCTATGAGTGTCATCTGATGAAGATCATCAAAGGTTAGTGATTAATTGTATCTCTATTTCTGCTTTTTGTGACTCCTGTCTTTGGCTGGAAAAATTGATGTGTTTTTCTGTGATTTTGCGGTGACCTAACATAATCGTTTGTGGTGCTTTCGCTGTAAAGGATTTTTGAAATTCGACACTGTGGTGGGATTAACAAGAAGTGCATCTTTAAAATGGTGTGAAATACTTGTATGCTTGAGGAATTTTAATTATGAGATTTCTGTTGTTTGAATTTGGCGCCCTGCACTTTCACTGGCTGTTGTCATATCGATCCCGTTAATGGGATTGCAGCCATAAGAAGTTTATTTAACCAAGTAGGCCAGTTGAGAACAAGTTCTCATTTACAACTGCGACCTGGCCAAGATAAAGCAAAGCAGTGCGACACAAACAACAACAGAGTTACACATGGAATAAACAAACGTACAGTCATATAGCCTCGCTACTGTTATAGCCTCACTACTGTTATTTTTCACTGTTGTTTTTATTTCTTTACTTATCCATTGTTCACCTAATACCTTTTTTTTTTACTTAAAAATTGCACTGCTGGTTAGAGCCTGTAAGTAAGCATTTCACTGTAAGGTCTACTACACCTGTTGTATTCGGCGCACGTGACAAATAAACTTTGATTTGATGTTGCGTTGATATTTTTGTTCAGTATATTTGCATATATGAGGGTAGCCAGAGAAGAACAGAGAGGCCCAACTCAGCRGAAAATCAGTCTCCCTCCACCAAGCAAGGAGTTTTTGTATGTAGGTCAATGAGAATGCCGAATTTGGTCAACAAAAAAAATGCATAGCTTATTTGCTACGTGAGGTTTATTCGATCGAATAGAAGTTTCGTAATGGCTAGGTTGTTACGAGTGTACTGATATAAGTAGGACACGTGACATCCCGGCAACTTTGAGAAAATATTATTTATATTGGAGTGGTCTCGAGATGGCTATGCATATTTATGACGAGGCTAGTAGCATAGCAACTCTATCCATTGAATACAGGCGGTTGACGTCAACAACCCTCATCGAATAATCAAAAAAGGATTACAATAAAGAAATGTATCCACCAATCCAAAGAAAGGATAGGCGAACTAGACCGCCCGCTGTGCTGCTTTGTGGACAACGACTTCCATTGTTAGGGTGGAGAGACATGTATCTWGTCAGTATATCCATAATKTTTGGGGTAGCCTATCCATTTGGCGTGTACTGTAGCAACGGAAACAACATGTGTGTGTGTCATTTAGCTTGCTTCATCAGATATTAGGCTTTTGGAAAGAGTTTGACATCGGCAAGTCCTTGTCCTGGTGAAGTTACCCATACCTGGCGAGAACTCGAGACGTGCCTCACAAACACACGTGACCCTCAAGCGTCTTAGCCGATCGTGCCACCTCAAAAACTAGCTAGAGGCCAAGCAAGTGGGACATTTAAAGGAAAAATCCACCGAAAACCACTAGTTCCTTTACTTTACAGTGTTAACACTAATATGTGAGAACAATATTTTTTGTGAACAAATGTTAATTTTTTTGCCTTATAATAAGCTCAAGTCGACTATAAAATCCACAATGCAATCCTCTCTCTATGGGCTTCCTTGCTAGCTAGCAAACGTAGCTACACACAATAATACCAAAGACAATATCAGCATGTAACATAGCATTACCAGTAAAATTGCCTAAACAAACTGCACTATCAATTTAGGAGTCTATAATCTCACCATGTTTAACCTGCAGATCCATGTGCCTCACAGAGTGGAGTCTAACATTCACAACATTTGCACGAATTTTGTCAACAAGAAGTAAAACATTACAAATATTCTCTGAAAAAATGTGAGATTGCTAACTTGCTATCTGTAGCATTGTATAGCTTTGGAATCRTGACATTACGTACTTTAGAGTAAAATGGGCATGTTTCTCGACATATACACTGACTTTGAGAAGGGATTACGTGACGATAAGCTTAGAAACCGTGTGACGCAGCATGACAATGGGTGAGTTCTTAAATTGTGTGCTCTGGGCGTTCAGAGCGTTGTCAGATTGTCCGTTAGTAAATTCAGAGCGTTTCTGTCTGAACAGACAGCACACTGTACGCTCTGGTGGAGTAGGTTTGATCCGAGCCTTCTGAYCTCACAACAGGAGTCAAGCACCCAAGCTAACTGGCTAACGTTGGCTAACTTGCTAGCAACTTCCAGACATCAATGAGAGAACACCTCACCTCTGACCATTTTTCTTGCCCTAGCAGAGCTGGTTAGACTGTTTTCATGTTATCTAGAGCATTGGTGACTGTAACTGTGCTGCTGGCAACAATTTAATTATGTTTTTTTTTTGCCGACATTTACTGACACCGGTCATATTCAACGGGTGTTGCGCATTCATAAATTCCTCAGTTATTCTGCACTCAAACGAGAGTGCTCTGAAATCAGAATAGCCAGAGTGAATTTATGAATKCACCCAATGTGAATGCGATTGGTCGACAGTCTGCTGGGTGARGCGTTATCAGTTCCTTCATTCATTGGATTCCTATCTCCTTTCTATAATATCTCTGGCAACGGCACCATGCAATACACCCTGGACTAAAGAGACAGACAAACAGGAAAAATGTGCTAGACCTTAAATTACACATTTCTCAAGGTAGGAATATCGCAAATATATGATCAATGGCTCATTCAAGAGAAGWCATCCTCCCGAGTTATGACATCGACCAGTATCGAAATCTGACATGTATGATATACGTTTTTGGCGATCTAAAAGTAGTATTCCTATAAACTTCCAGTGTAGTGAGTGCGAGTTTATCATGATGCTACGTCATACCGGACGGATTTCTGCCTGCTTGAACGCCAATAACTCAAGATACTCATGAAAACATGAAATCCCCTAGGGAGTCGATATATCATCACTCAGAGATGGACAAAAACAATATAACCTTCAAAATGGGTGAACYTTTCCGTTARGGTTTTGGGGCGGCAGGTAGCCTAGTGGTTAGAGCTTTGAACCAGTAACCTAAAGGTTACTAGATCGAATCCCCGAGCTGGCAAGGTAAAAATCTGTCGTTTTGCCCCTGAACAAGGCAGTTAACCCTCTGTTCCTAGGCCGTCATTGTAAATAAGAATTTGTTCTTAACTGACTTGCCTAGTTAAATAAAAGGTTAAATAAGGCTGAGGAGTAACACACATCCCCATGTGCTCCACAGTTACTTGTTGTACAACTCTGATGATAGAGCTAAATGTGCGCATTTGTCATACATAGAATAATCGGAAATGTGTAGTTCTGACTATGCTTTTCAAGAGGTGATGCTATTACAACCAAATAGTTCATATTTCTTTAACAATACCTTAAACGGCAAGAAGGTGTCAATGGTTTTAGCAGAGCTGGGGGGTATTCTTACCCGCCAGCAGACAAATCGATCACTCTGCACTTTTTATTGATAACGACCACCAATTTTGACTTTGTGACTGTGGTAGCTAGGTGAGAACCGTTTGCGCTGAAATGTGACGCAATCCGTAAGCGACGGCAAACTAATGAGATGGATTGTTTGATCACACAAGTGAGAGTTGTTTGTTATCGCTGAAACTTGTTTGACGATTGCAGAAATGTGGTAATGTATGTGCTTTTTAGTTGTGCTTATGATTTATCGATACTGTAAGAACGAGTTAAAGCGATGTATCTGTGTAGATCGCATTTTCAGCCATGGAAACAGGAAACCATTTGTGTTACTAGCTAGCTATAGTCAGCTTGCTATGCTAGCTAGCTTGTTCGATACTCCAACGTTGTCATGACTCTTCTGTGTTTAGATACACAACATTCACACGCTACAGCGTTACAACAGTAGAGGAATAGTTATCCAATCGTCGATTGCAAGACGCAAAAGCAGCTCAAGTTATTGTAAACATGGCTGAGCACACTATTAGCTAGCTAACGACCTCACAGACAAGTTCAGTTGCCCAAAACGTGATAAGTTGCTCAGAATGTTTTATTTGTTGCAGACATRACCATTATTAGATACTCCTTGACGTTATTTTAGTAAAGGATTAGCAATATGTGTAATAATGTAATGTGCATTAATTAAACTGTTGGGACATCTGACAATACAGCAGGTCACACCAGTTTCTTCTAATATGCCTAGCTATCTATCGACAATACTGTTTTCATCAAATAAACTTAGAACATTAATTTCACACATTTAAGCTAACAGCTCTCCTAACAGCTCTCTTTCCTTCAATGTAGCTTCTTCCTTGGCTTGTAAGGCGTAACCCCTGAGAAGGATCTCCATTCTCCACCCTCTAAGACTTCAGTCTGAAACTGTCAACKACCTGGCCAGCCAGGGTGCAGGTTAGCTGGGCGATATGGGCAAAAATATTGCAATAAATTGCCTGAATTGGTGCGATATCGATAAATATAATTATATTTTTATAACATTTTGCACCACAGTTTTTWAAATTTATTCTACTACTAGTTTATGGTTGTAGCCATCAATTGTCCCATTAACAATCACCCATATTTACAAATGTATTTCACTTCAAACTTAGCATTTCTCATGTGCAGGCTACTTAATGAACGATGTCAGCAAAATGCCTGCGGTAAGTGATCAGTATGGTCGGTGTCGATAATTTTCGGTTTATCATCCCAGCTCTAGTCCAGGGTCCCTATCCACCCACAACTCAGGCAGAGAGTCCATCTACTGGGGAGCTCCCWGGTTCAGTGCCCCTGAGGGCTGGGACCAGCACTGTGGGCCAGAGGCAGCTGTGAAGGGATGGGGTAGTAGCTGAGGACAGAGCCATGGTTCATAACGTCTCAGTCCCCCAAACACCACCGCCGGCACTGGTGGGCACCAATGGCCGCTCCTCTGGGAGGAAGAGGACACCCAAGGCATGTGACTGCTGTGGGCCAAACTCTAAGCACCACAATGGAAAGGACCCACATGGGAAGACTCCAGGTGGCAAGCCCAGACAACGCAGGGCCCAGCCGGGGAAGGGCAGGGGCCAGGCACTGGGGGAGACCACCAAGAGGACAGGTGGTCACCACTCTTCTGAGAAGACCCAGATGACAGAGGAGCAGGTAACAGCCATCCGACAGGAGCTGGAGAAAGACTCAGTTGAGGAGGAGGTAACCAACTCCTTGGCTCCACCTGTAACCAACTCTGTCAGTCAACCTGTAATGAATGTTGTGGCTCCACCTGTATCCAACTCTGTCAGTCAACCTGTAATGAATGTTGTGGCTCAACTTGTAACCAACTCTGTCGGTCAACTTCAACCTTTAACAGACTCAATGGGTCAACCCTTAATGAACTCTATGGGTCAACCCTTAATGAACTCTATGGGTCAACCCTTAATGAACTCTATGGGTCAGAAGTTAACGTACACTGTGGTTAAACTGGTGACCAAGTCTGTGGTTCAACCGGTAACAAATGCTATGGTTCAACCGGTAACAAACTCTGTGGTTCAACCTATAATGAAGGCTGTGGTTGAGCATGTTCCTGATTCAGAGATGGAGCAGGAGAATGGTTGTGAAGGGGCTGTGTGTGAGGGGGAGCAGGCCCCTGGTCTGGAGATGGAGCAGGAGAATGGTTGTGAAGGGGCTGTGTGTGAGGGGGAGCAGGCCCCTGGTCTGGAGATGGAGCAGGAGAATGGTTGTGGTTTAAACAAACAGCCGGTAACCGACTCTAACACGGAGGTCATGAAGCAGCCCCAGGCTGGTGACGCAGCTGTCTCCCTTTCCAACGGTACATCTGCTGTGCCCAACGAGGAACCAACAGACTGTAGCGCCCCTATGGAGGTGGAACCATCAGCCACAGCCTGTGTTTCCCCAGGCATTATGTTATGCAGCACCCTCCACCCCTTCGCTCTGTGGGACCACAGAGGTTACTGTGAGGTGGGAGTGTGGGCTCCAAGCCCTGAGACAGAGGAGGACTGTGTCTCAGACCCAGCACAGCAACCCAACCCTGAAGACAACATCCATGAAGTAATCATAGACCTTATACATGGTACTAGACTTTTGTTGTAACTATGATTTTTTTTAAATCAAATACATTTTAAGTTCATATTACTTTACTTATTATTGATTCCTGTCCTGTCTCTCTCCCTCAGAGTTCCTGGCGTTCTTCTATGTGAAGTACGGCAGCTTTATCCCCCTCAGTGAGACTGACGTCCTGGAGCATCTGAAGAACAAGTGTAACACTGACCTCCATGACAAGTAGGAGTCGTTTGAGATACAAACCAGCTTCAATTTCATTGTTGATTTCCATTGTTATGCCGTTAGCATCTCTGTTAATTTCTCTGTACTAGGAAGCTAAACATCCATTCAGAAATGATGAAGTACAAAGCGGGTCTCGCCTCCACCTCTATGAAGTGCTTCAAGGTGGACTACAACAAGCACACTCTGACCCTGGAGGACCTGTCCACACTGGATGACCAAAACTGGGTCAACGACCAGGTAGCTTTGGTCGATAGGAAACTGTGTGCTTGCTGCTTATAAACTTATTCACCTACGTRTTATCTAACCTGAAATTCAAACGTTGCCATGTTTCTGTCGTGTGTGTCTAGGTGATAAACATGTATGGAGAATTGATCATGGAGGCTACACAGAACAAGGTACATTCATTTTGGATCCTTGATCAGAAGGTTCAACGAAGGGTTAATTGTGAAAGGGAATTGTTAGGATGGTGGTGGTCTTCTGTTTGGTTACCAAGGTTACTGAATGTTTTCCTATTTTCTCCTGCAGGTTCATTTCTTCAACAGCTTTTTCCACAGGCAGCTGGTGGCCAAAGGCTACGAAGGGGTTAAGAGAT
Source organism: Salvelinus sp. IW2-2015 (assembly GCF_002910315.2). Taxonomy (NCBI): domain Eukaryota; kingdom Metazoa; phylum Chordata; class Actinopteri; order Salmoniformes; family Salmonidae; genus Salvelinus; species Salvelinus sp. IW2-2015. Next base: position 79,163 of record NW_019943656.1, on the reverse strand, counting down.
GGACCAAAAAGGTAAGCTGGTGGTAGGTCATTGAAGATGCAGCCAATTTATCGCTAGTTTGTTAAGATATAACCCGCAGGACCAGAAATGTAAAGGCTCACTGTTTATCTGAGACTGTCAGTGACACAGAACTAGCTAAATTAGAATATGTCAACGATTGTAGTTAATCTGGTGTCTCTCTGTCTCTGTCTCTCTCTCTCTCTGTCTCTCAGGTGGATCTGTTTTCTAAGAGGCTGTTGTTGATTCCTATCCACCTGGAGATTCACTGGTCCCTGATCACAGTGGATATAGCCAACCACCACATCCACTATTATGACTCCCAGGGCATCGTTTTCAAATACACCATGGAGGTACGCTCACACTTTACAGTCCTCTGCCTCTCTATCAAACTCAGATTGCTTCTGACTTTTTATCCTAGACCTGAGGAACATTGGTTTGATTTGATGAGCCTTTATCATTGGTCTACGTCATCGGTGTCAAACTCATTCCACAGAGGGCSTAGTGTCTGCGGGTTTTCCTTTCAATGATTAAGACAGGCAACCAGGTGAGGGGAGTTTTTTAAAACKAATTAGTGACCTTATTTCATCAAGTTAAAGGGTGGAGCGAAAACCCGCAGACACTCGGCCCTCCGTGGAATGAGTTTGACACCTGGTCTACGCTGTCCACATTGTGGGAACCCCGAAGGAGTCCAGTTGTGAACTATTTAACTAAACCCTTCTGTCTTCCTCTGTTCATCTGGCCCACAGAACATCCTGAGTTACATCCTGGCTGAGGCCGAGGAGAAGAAACAAACTGGATATCAGAAAGGCTGGAAGACGACTATAAACAAGGTATTGTTTCAGATGGTACCATGTGACTGTTCTCTCTCTCTCATGCTTTCTGATTGACTGTGTGTTGACCAGTATCTCTGATTGGTTCCCACCCTCAGGGTATTCCTCAACAGAAGAACGACAGCGATTGTGGGGTCTTCATCTTGGAGGTGAGTGGGGCATTTCCCCCTCGTACTGTAAATTCCACACACACACACACACACACACACACACACACACACACACACCTTGTGGTGAATCTGTCTTATTAACTCTTCCCCCGCTTTGTTTCTCTCTCAGTACTGCAAGTGCCTGGCATTGAAAGAGCCGCTGCAGTTTACACAGGATGACATGCCCAAAGTCCGCAAGAGGATTTACAAAGAGCTCTGTGACTGTAAACTGAATGACTGATCAACCGCAGTGTCCCAGCTCAGAGAGTACACCTGCCTCTCCACTGGACCGTGGGCTTAACGACTGTTTGACCCTTATTGTGGAAGGGCCATTAATACTTTAAAACATGACGAGCCAAGAAGCTGAATGAAGTGCGGTGGAAACAGGACACGTTGTTTGACTAAAGACACAGAGATGGTAACCATCTGTCCTTCAGTGGAGGGCCAGCGGTGCATAGGTGGGACTTTTTTTTTTTATACCTTGATAATGAGAGAGACTTTTGAATTTCTTTTGAGTTGACGTCCACAAAGTTTCCACTGCTGACTGACTGGCTGACCTGGAGCGAACACTGCTGGTAGGTTTCAGAGGCCGGTAATGGGCCTACCAGTGTTTACGACACGTTTCCTAGCTTCAGTTCTTGAAATGTAAACAGGAGATTATATGGGAYAGTAGGTGAAACTTGAAGGTTCTTGTTTTATATCATGTAGTGTTTGCCTGACTAGTGAGGTAGAGAACAATAACTCATCGAAGGCTAGCTTTTAACTGAATATACTGTTTTAATGTTACWTAATCTCGAACCGCTTCTTAGTTCTTGAGAAACTCCACGTTTGTTATCGGGGAGTTAGTTATGATTAACCATGATGCTCCACTGAGAATGGCTTCATGACAACACACACCTCTTCCTGCTTCTGTTGAAAATACGCTGTTAAAACAATAAGTATATCTTGACATTTTAGTGTACTGAGGAAGAATTTAATGATACTGCTGTAGAACAGTTTCTAAGCCTTTTATTGTATGAGAACCATAGCTGGCCGGGCCATCTTCCTCATTGGAGGATCACCAATCACTTAGGTGGTGTCAGTCCCCCATCTGAGGGTGCTGGTCCACAAACAGGTTGTAGATGAGAAAATGCTGCTGTAGAAATTGCTGAATCCCATCTATACTGTCTGTCATTAATGCACATTTGAGCCCAGTGTATACCTGGTGCTAACATGTGCCTTTTGTGCTGTTGTCCACATTCTGATTGTGCCCACATTTTTAAGACGGGTGTAGACGATTAAAGTGTCTGGATATCAATCAAGTGTGAACAGATCTGGATGTTCAAAACCATTTCAGTCATCATACCAGTTAGCACCATTGATTTATGGCATCAGTAACTGTCTTTAAATAAATAAACTTTTTTCTGCAATGGGTAGATGCGACAAACCTTGATCCAGATAGTGGTTAGGTCAAATTGATCAGATCACGAAACTCACATGGTGGTGCAAGGTGTAAACAATGCTATTGTACCATTTGAAGAGATCATGTTCACAGATCACTCTGTAATCTGGTTGATCTTCTTTGAGAAACTTTCTGATTTTGATTGAATTTTGTTCAGTTCATTTGTACTTAAGTTACTATGTTAGTGTTGTAGTCAGGGTTATGCTGATACACACCTAGAGGAGATTAAATTGGGATTCTCTAGATGGGTAAACTGTCCTCAAATAGGTTCCCAATGTATGCTGTCTCATCCTAAAATGGATCAGTTTCCTTCCCAAGTTAATCCCTGAATACATTCAAACACTTTAGTTTTAAGTAATGTTGAGATGACAGAGAGCACAGGGTTGTTAGGATGCCCAGCCACGATGATTCCWTTATGCTTATTATTTAGAGAACAGGGTCAATTCCATTTCAATTCAGGAACTACACTGAAATTCCAATTCTCTTCAATTCGGTGGTTTACTCTCTGAAATTGACAAAAGAGCAGATGTTTGTCAACTCGATCAGCAAACAATCTCCCACATGAGGATGTTTAATGGTCAGTGATATGGAGTTTGTAAAGTTACTTGGTGTAACAAAAGGGTTTCTCTGACAGAGGAGCAAGTGTGTGGTGATTCCCTGATACAGTTTACATTTAAAGGTAATTTCCGATTGAGCCGACATGTGAATGCGGTAACGTTGCTTTTAAAATGTCAGCCGCACTACAGATTGAATCCGATCGCAGACTATTGGCATTGCAGCTTTAAATTAAAAAGTAATGTTCCTGCAGTCACAGATCCCATTCAAGATAACGCTGCATCTGTCGGCGCAGTCGGAAATCGCCTTTAAAAGCCACAATGCCTATAACCTGCGATCCTATTGAATCCTGGTGTGGGGACACGGTTTCTAGCCTACGCAGCAGGTTGGGAGAATTAGGTTAAGGTTAGTCAAAATTGCTGTAGTTGTCGCAACTCGAACAGGCAAGTTTTAGGTCCGTAGCTTCTCTGTGTGTAAACACAGGTTCACTGCTGGCTGTTTAAGGCCCATGGAGGCAATACTGATGGCAACCGTAGGAGCCATACATTCTGAAAAGACATCAGTATCACCTCCATGGGCCTTAAACACACACACTTCATCCATGAGAAACTACTCAATCCAATCAGAAAAGTTGCTCCACATTCCCAAAGTAGTGTTCCAGTTTATATAGTAGATACATTAAGAAAATAAAAAACTTTATAAAAAGATTTATTTTTGAAAGTATACAGTTTGGGAGACAATTACATTTGTAAACGTGTGTCACACTGACTGTTAGAACTATGGCTAACTGAAAAATGCTTCACAGAAGACTTCTAAATAAACGAGTCATAATAGGAAACTCTGGCAGTCTGCTTGGAACCCAAATTCAACCCAGATCAAATTCACCAAACTAAAAACTGTTCCGTCCCTCGGGAGGTCTCTGCAGCTGAGCTAATTTCCCATATCCACCCCGAGCAGGGTCATAATCTTGTCTATATTCATCTCTGACCTGGAAAAAGGCAAAGAATCAGCAGATAACATGTTGACTCAGGCTCATGACATTAGTTTCCCCATAGCCCAAAGAATCAGCAGATAACATGTTGACTCAGGCTCATGACATTAGTTAGAGTTTTTATGGCCGTGAGACGACTTTCCCATAGCCCCCCCGGGCTGGGTCATAATCTTGTCTGTATTCGTCTCTGACCTGAGGAGAAAAAGAGATTGACTTGTTTGTTTTGCCACAGACCCTGTTAAGTATTTGGGTCTATTAGGAGTTGACACAGAACTGTGAGCTTTGTCTCCTCATGATAGTTCCAGAACAGTAAGACAACACGGTCACAATTACATAACCCATTAACATTGAACATGTTTTATCCTGTTGATAATACAGTAATGTTATAGTGTTGTCACTTTCAAAGTTCTCATCCAAACAATAGCCAGTTAACGGTACCACTTTAATGAAAACTAMAATTTTGTGAAAACTATCAATTCCAATATAAACAACCAGAGWTAGAGAACTAATATACAAGAGATAACTAATATACCACTGTTGTTGTCTCTGAGGTAGTAAACGTGCATTTCTCCTGKGTAAATTTACCTGACCACCGGACTTGCCACGGCCATACTGCCTGCCCTCTTTAAAACCAGCGTCCCAGTCCGTTCTGATGATGCGATCATCCAGACGTGTCCCGTTGACAAACCTCATAGCATTTTCAGCATCTGTACGCGTGTAGTATCTGGTACAGGGGTCAAGGTGCCAGTTTCCAGGAACACAGATTAAGCCTACTATTGGACTAAAAGGACTTCCGATGGTCAATCTCCACTGATTGTGATTTAGTGTAGGACTACATCGGCTGATGTAARAAGGGCTTTATAAATACATTTGATTGATAGGACTAKGCTTAATCTGGGTCCTTTTAGGTGTAGGACTAGTTTCAATCTGGATCCGGCAACCCTAAGTGTATGGGTATAGAATTAAAAATCTTGAACCAAAACACAACATCCACAAGTTTTTTTTWAAAGGATACTCGACGAAGCAGAATCCGCACGCCGTCTTCTTCACCTTATCCAGGCCGATGATTATTCTTTTCACATCCCCACTCTTGGAGAAGAGCTCATACACTTGTTCCTCTGTGGTGTAAAAGGACAGGTTGCCCACGTAGAGCGTGTTAGCCTGTTTCAGCAGTTTCTCTTGCTCATATCGATTTCCCTRGAGGATGGAGAGGGGAGAACATCTTTAGAAGAGTAGTAACTGCAGTCAGGAGGCCAATTACACTAACATTAGCTGTTAGTATTATTCACCACTAATATGGGTAAACGTTTGCAGTATAATATACGCTTTAAATAAGATTCCATCTCATGTAACCATACCAAACATATCATACTAATTTCAATGTCTCGGATTTACATTTATTATGTTATGTCTAGACTCTTAGACCAGACTAATGAGAGGTCATTTTGATTTGCTCTTTAAACTGTAGCTAATTACAGGTTGGTCTTTTTGAAAACACTTTTTGACCCATTCCTAGGAGGAAAACATCCTTAAATACAATATTCATGGTTTGAAAGCCACAGGTAAGTGATTAACAACGTTTGTCTGAAAGAAAAGACAGCACGCTGCAAGCTACCGGTAGCTTGCTAGCGCAACAGATATCTAACGTTAGCTAGCAAAACTATTCTACTGGTTGGTTCCCGATTGATTTAAACTATTCCTTACCTTAAAATGTTGGTCTCTGTATTGGCTTACATCAACGTAGGAGTCGCTGAATAGCGCATTCAATTTAATAGACATTGTGTCTCTTCAAAGATGAGCGGAGAAATGTGTTCCTTACACCAATGTCTCGTCAACAACACTAAAAAAGTACTTCCGGGTCACGGAATTTAGAAATATTCAAAATAAAAGTCCCCACGTAATAGTAAAAAAGTGTAATTATCCTTTATTTTTTCATATATCAAAAATTATTCTCTGAACATTAACAATGATTCATATTTGTTCATATTTAACGGACATTTGCATTAAATGTGTTTTTTAAAACAAGTTCCAAGGTAAAATAAATGTCCCCAATGCAGTACACTACATTAAATACATATTGTCTTACAGAGAGAAAACTATTCTAGATGCCAAAGTAAAAGTAGGGTTGTAATTACTCACTAGGATCTGTAGAATCTATATATGGTGTTATTTCATGGGGGACTGAGGTCTGTATACCCAGAAACACTTTCTACTCAGCTCATTACATTGGCCACAATGCAATACACTCTATTTGAAACCCCAAATACATTTTGGGCTATATATAAAAAGTATAGTACCTGTGTTGTGAAACATGGGTCTGAAATTTCATCAAATGTGTCAGTTAATTCATGGTCCAACACAGTGGTTGCCAACCAGGGGTACTAGGACCCCTCGGGGTACTAGGTCTATCCACAGGCTGTACTTGAGAAGACCAATGAGACCATAGGCCTACTGGTAAAATGCATATGAGAGGGTACTTCAGGGGTACTCCAGGCAGAGCAGAATTGGCACAGTGACTGGAAAATGTTGAGAACCACTGGTTTAACACACACTATGATACAATTCAGTCATTTCAATCACTTATAGAATAAATCCATTAAATGAGTTATGGGCACCGAAATGGAAAATCTGTATCGATATCAGTTGCATTTTTTTTCAATTCAATATTCATATCAAATCGGTTTGTAGAAAATACAATGCAACTGTATGAATGTTCATGTTTCTGTGAAGTCCAGGCAACTGTTGGCAAATTGGGTGTGTTCTGGTGGCATAAACCTACCTAATCAGTTTTAATCAATGGGAAGACCATCCACAGTTGACCCATCAGCAGGCAATTAAGTATGTGAATCAGCCTGTTTTAGTTTTAGTGTTGTTTTTTTTTAAAGGGGCAGTGCAATTAATGTGATTTCCTGTTTTTTTTAAAGGGGCAGTGCAATTAATGTGATTTCCTGTTTTTTTTTTAAAGGGGCAGTGCAATTAATGTGATTTCCTGTTTTTTTTTAAAGGGGCAGTGCAATTAATGTGATTTCCTGTTTTTTTTTGTAACGATATTTCCATTCTATTGCTAGTTTTCCATCCAATTGGCAACAGATTTTCATGCAAATATTCTAAAATATGCATAAATAAAATGTTCAAATGTTCTTGTTGTGGATAGAAGTCTGTGCGTGATGAACATACGACACATAAAAATGACTTTTGTGGTAAAATTCCCATGTACCAAATAAAAATTAAAAGTTAAATGGGTTTCCATCACATTTTCAAATCTACTGATGATTTTGTCACGAAAAAATTTTGCGTTTTATAGCGAATGTGCCCASTCTGGTATTGGCAGGTGCGCTCTACCCAACAGCATGCAGATACAGTCTGGGTACAGCCTACATGATGACATTATTATGGACAAAAGAGTGAGGTTATTTTAATTTGTCAAACGGTAGCCAAGCATCGATGATCATGTCACCAGAATAAGACCCTTGATATTTATTGGAACAAAGCATCAAGCTCACCACCTTGCACTTTCAATACCCTGTGAAGTTCATCATAATTTATTTCATCTGTAGCCTAATAAACTACATGCTTTATGGAGTCGTAGTGGGAGGACCACACAACCTGTCATTGCGTAACTCCAGGTTTCGATATGATGGTTATTATATCAATATTTGCACATAAAAGCGTGTCCACTGCCATTTCGCTCATAATACATCGATAGTGGTCTTAAGAAGCAGATTTGCAATTGTTTCTATAAATTCGTTCTTGTATTTACTTATTAGCACAATAAAAATGGACATTGATTAAAATGTAATATCTTTTGAATTAGTTATCCACGTTGCAATGTTTTAAAATGCAGGCTTTTATTTTGAAGGATTCTTTATTACCAAACAAATTGACGTCATCTTTTATGCTGCTGGCAGAATAGTGTGTCTCTGATGTAACCTCGCGTCTCAAAGTAGCGGTCATCTGAATGAACAAGGAAGTATGTGAGAAACTCTTCGATATTAATCTTAATTTTACCAGTGGTTCCTTACCTGCATGTAATAATAATAAAAAGAGTATTGATGTTTTCTCATGAACTAACGTATTTTCCGGAAGGCAGCTAACTACCACGAGTAGCTAGCTCAGCTGACTAGCTGGTTAGCTAACTCTGGGCAGTGAAATAACATAAACTGTCTGTCGTTTGTTTTACAGGTAACAAGACCATTTATTTACTGTACGAGATGGCCATCATTCGTATGTTGTTCTCTTTCCTGAACAATCCACGAGTCATTGAGAAACTAGCGGAGTCTCGTCCTATCCGACGTGCGGCACAGATCGCAGCTTTTGCGATCATCAAAGCACAAATCGCTGGGAGGGGTGCAACGGCGAAGGTCCTGAAGTCAGACACCCTACGCCAGGTTCGGCAAGAGGCTAACGGCCGGATTCCCCGAGACGTTGGTGACATCGGGACCCGGTTCAGAAGAGTGAGGGAGACTTTTGTCAAGGAGTTGAAAGATGGCTTCAGAGACGCTCAGGGACAAATAAAGAAATGAAGAAATGAATGTGAAATAAAATTCCTGTGATAGAACTCTGTATGACAGACAAACAATCATGTGAACTGTTGATAACGTGACCGACAACATGACCCGTCCCACAACTGTCAAGTCCGACTACTGTTACATCACTGAGACAATCTTTTAATATATTGAAGGGAACACTAAGCTACTGGTAAACCAGCTCCCATGTCTCAAAACATACTCAAGATTAATTTTCCATCAGGGAGATATCATCACGTAATGAATCAGGGGTGCAACTTTCACTGGGGATGGAGGGGCATGTCCCCCCCACATCCTGAAATTGCATTTTTGCCCCCCCCCCCCAGTTTTATATTTGGAATGTGATACAAAACATGGCATCGGTGTGCTTTAGGACCATGTGGACGCCTCCGAGCAGTTGGGTAGGCTGTTTGGACTGTTTATCTGACTGGGTAAAAATGTTTTACCAAAGTTGAGCCCTTGTAATGAATGTTGGCGTTTGTGGTGGATTAGCCTACTTTAACACGAATGGGTTTGTGGTGGATTAGCCTACTTTAACACGAATGGGTTTGTGGTGGGTTAGCCTACTGTAACACGTCTGCATGCTGGAGACAGAGATTCGTTGCAATCTACACATTCGTCTTTATTCAGGAGTTTGTGTTTGTAGATATGGAATTGTCTACCTGATTTGACTTGCAGATTACCACCATATAGTATGTTTGCTGTAATGCAGCTTCACGTCAGTTCCCATGACATATGACTTGAGGTGTCTGAAGGTTTGGATTGTCCTCACCTATTGGACAAATCTTAGTGTGTTTTTAAATTAAATGTAATGTATTTTACCAATAAAAGATCATTCAGAGGAAAAATGACTAGACAACCCATAAGGTTTAGGCCTCTATTCAATCAATCCGTATTGTGGCAAATTCTGCTCTAAAGTCCAATTGAAATTCAAAGGCAATGTTGGCTTTCACGGTAAACGCTGCATGTCGGGCTCAATCGGAAATGACCTTTACATTTCTATTGCGAAATCTGTAACGCTTCAGTGATATGGATTGAATTGAGCACTTAGTCACCGACACCAGTGTGTGTTTTACACCTGAGGAGTAAGCTGACTGATAAGTTAGGCAGTGTGCATTATCTTTGAAATAAGTGTCTTAACAACAGTGATATTGTGGGTAGCAGACAGTTAGGGCTAGGCTATGCTAGCTACTACACTGATATTGTGGGTAGCAGACAGTTAGGGCTAGGCTATGCTAGGCTACTACACTTGAAATTGGGGTAGCAGACAGTTAGGGCTAGGCTATGCTAGCTACTACACTGAAATTGTGGGTAGCAGACAGTTAGGGCTAGGCTATGCTAGCTACTACACTGAAATTGTGGGTAGCAGACAGTTAGGGCTAGGCTATGCTAGCTACTACACTGTTGAATTGTGGGTAGCAGACAGTTAGGGCTAGGCTATGCTAGCTACTACACTGATATTGTGGGTAGCAGACAGTTAGGGCTAGGCTATGCTAGCTACTACACTGATATTGGCTATGCTAGGCTAGGCTAGCTACTAGCTAGTACAAAAGTAATTGGAAAAAAGTATTTGCCTTTATGTGAGTCTGCTATGGCTAAGAGTAGCATTGTGTTGATTACTGTGTGTAGACGAACCTCAACTCACCTTGCATGTTTAAAGTTCACTGTTTCACTTTGTCATAGGTTGGCCCATAAAGAGGCTATAATAACTCTCCTTAGTTCTGAACCTTGAGTGATCAAAGCCATAATTCCCAGAACCTCACAAACTCTTCCAAGAACTTCCATTCAAACTGCAGTTACAGCAAAGAACTCAAGGACTTCAGTCCATAATTGTGTGCGAGTATATTTCATTGTAACTTTAAACAATCAACGTGGAGATTGTCACGTCCACCAAGAATGTATTGCACAGTCCTTGACTCTGTAGATGGGCTGACTGACACAATGTCCAGGTTCTCATTCACAACCTACTACGATAGTAAAATGTTTCACGATAAACCACCAGCTTCCATATGCAGATTTTTAATAAGAACAGCAGAGAATTCTTAAAGAAGCAGTTTGTAGCAATACTTATGCAGACGCACTGGCCTGGCAACTAAATATTAGTTACATGTTTATCATTTCATCGAAGAAATTGCTTTTGACTTTGAAGGCAAGCGTTTGTTTCTGACAGAAATGAGTCAGTACTCTGTACATATACACTGATATGGTATCTGAGCATCATATAAACTTATCTCTCATTCAAATAAACATAAAAAATCAAGCTGATATTCTGGACAGGAACACAAAATTGCACGAGAGCAGCAAAAATAAAACGAACACTATGCGCTGTCACGGTGGCAATGCAGGAATCAAGAAGCACTCGATCAGAGTTGGGTAGAGTTCCATTCCTTATAATCACTATTGTTATAGATGATGGAGTTTAGCTCATGTGTACAACATTGAAATGTAATATAAGAATTTAAACCTGACTCTGTAATTTTCAAAATTCCACATGACTTTAAAATCAAAGTACACCTAAGTTTCAAAAGCAAAAACAAGGATGGCTTGTTCAATGTTCTCTCCAAATAAAGAATGAAAGTTCTGACCGATACAAGTGCATATCAGGTGCAAGCAGGTTTCCAATCCATATTTATCAGTAGGCTATAATTCACATCATTCTTATTGTAGAATTTGATTACCAGCCTAGCAAATAGAAACTTCTAGGCCTCTATTCACGCTGTAACGCTGAACTTCCCGCGATACGGATTGAATCGAGCCCCTAAATACAGATAGTGAGCAAGTTGTCTTGGCTTAAATGTTTGTCTTTCCAGGATTTGGGGAGAACATATGAATAAAACACCAACCTATAGGACTCTTTTCAAAACATTTCACAACACACATCCTGTAGTACAAGCAGAGCATATTCACTGATATGGCATTAGCTTATACAGTAAAGGCAGAATGTGCAAAACACACCATATTCCCAGATATGGCTTGTGCTCATAAGTAGTACTCACAATAGTCCGTGTAAGCAACACACACCTTGCGGAGAGACGAACACTGCATAGTAAAGTATGTAACGGGTAAAAGCATATTCACTGATATGGCAGTTACCGTTAGTAAGCATAATAGCAAATCCTTCGTCATCTCTGGTTGGGAAGGACTTCATCCTCTATAGCTCAACCAAAGAAGACAGGATCTTCTCCCCATTGAGAGACAGGCTCAATAAGCACCTTGACTCATTGACTCAATAAGCACTTTGACTCACTGACTCAATAAGCACCTTGACTCACTGACTCAATAAGCACTTTGACTC
>NW_019943656.1:64152-65551 GCF_002910315.2 Salvelinus sp. IW2-2015 | reverse complement strand
AGCCATGTTCCAGCCCCAACCCAGCCCCCTGTCCAAGTTGCCAGCCCCATCTCTCTCCCCCTCTTACACCCAGAGGAAGATGGAGCTCATCAGAGCCACCAGGAGCAGGGAAGACAGTACTGCAGGCCAAACAAACATACTTCAGTACACCAGCACATAGGAAAGCTACTGCTCCTAAAGCATTACCGTCAGTCACATGAGATAGATCAAAGTGTGTGTGTGAGTTTGTGTTCTGTACCTTTAGCAGAGGAGTTGCACTCCATGTTGGTAAGTGAGTCCATGTAGCCCTGTCCCAGCCACTTGTCATAGGTCTTCCTCTCGGCCACTCCGATCATGCTGACAGTGGAGTCTTTGAAGATGAGGTCAGAGCCCTGGTACTTAGAGGAGTCAAACATCTTGAACGTTGAACCTGTGTCACTACTATAGTACTCCTGGAGGGAGATGAAGAGGACACACGTCTATCAACTACCACTTGGTTTTATCAGCATGTAGTTCACTGTTTTAAGGTGTGTGTAGAAGGGATATTTATGTTATGTTATGCCACATGCATACAATCAACCAATCAATAAATCAACCAATCACTCAATCACTCACTCAATCAACAAATCGACCAATCACTCACTCAATCAACAAATCAATCAACTACTCACTCACTCAATCAACCAATCACTCACTCAATCACCCAATCAATCACTCAACAAACCAATGGCCCAGTCAGTCGTACCTGTGCTTTGTCCAGCAGGCCATAGAGGGCGTAGATGTTGGTGTCGGGCCGTACCATAACGGCGTGGGAGGGGACGCGGGCCAGGTTACAGTGGGCGTACTGGGTGACCTCTGCCCTGGAGCCATGGGGACACAGCAGCTGGAAATCCTTAGACTGCAGGTCAATGGCCCACGACTCACCTGAATTACCTAGAGGACAGAGAGATATACACACAGAGATACATGGAGATAGTTAACTCTCCTAATTCACAAATACTGATATGAAGTTATAGAGTCAAAGAGCAACGTGTCAGCAAGTTGTTAATGACTGGAAAACATTTCCACATCCTCTGAACAAGTTTATGATTCTGGTAATGAAAAGAGAGAGATGGCCACTAACTCTTGCTCATGGTTCTTTGTTTGGCACTAACTTCTGGGCCATGGGTTCTTTATGTTGGCACTAACTCTGCCATGGTTCTTTATGTTGGCACTAACTCTGCATGGTTCTTTATAGCTTGGCTACTAACTCTGCCATGGTTCTTTATGTTGGCACTAACCTCTGCCAGCTTCTATGGGCATAAGTCTCTTTATGTTGGCACTAACTCTGCCCATGGGTTCTTTATGTGCGCACTAACTCTGCATGGTTCTTCTATGTTGGCATAACTCTGCATGGTTTTTATGTAGGCACTAACTCTGC
>NW_019943656.1:61520-64030 GCF_002910315.2 Salvelinus sp. IW2-2015 | reverse complement strand
GGGTATGGGGTTTTAGAATTCTGTGTAATGGGTTATGGGGTTTATGGTGCAAGTGCATAACATGGGTTTGGTTTCTGCACCGTGAGACTGGGTCATGAGCCTCACACTACGCAACACTCACGCAACGACACACACATCATCACACACACAGACACTATGGTTCTTTATGTTGGCACTAACTCTGCCATGGTTCGTTGGACAAAGACTATGGAGAAAATGAATGGCGTTTTTTTTGGTAGGGTTTTTGGAGAAAGGCAGAAAATAAGGTCTGTGGTAAAACACAGGTTGAGGAGATCTGACACAGTTTGTTCCATGAGATTATCTTCATCAGCTAACGTCATTTTTGTTGTTGTTGAATTTATGTATTGTTATGTAATCCCATAAAGTGTAATCATTCATAAAGGTCATGTTAACTGACTGCTATTATCTTATAGAACAGAATGTATAAGAACTCCTAAGTCTGTTTTTACCTCAGACCTCATTTTCTGCATTTATTCCAAAACCCTATTCTTTCCCCATAGGAATGTCTGAACGAACTGCAACGCCAGGGTTGTGGGTTCAATTCCCACGGGGGGGGGGGACCAGTATCAGCATGTATGCACTCACTCAGGATAAGAACGTCTGCTAAATGACTAAAATGTTAAATGTATATGTCAATGATGCTATCTCTCTCTAGAATGTTCCCTACTGTCTACAATTACAACAAACCAGGGCCGATGTACATAGTTTGACTATAACATTGTAAATGGTGTTATAACTACAATGGAATTGTCTTGCCACTTTATAAAACTCTAAGGGCTCTATTGAAATTGCGGAGGTTCAGCTTTACAGCGTGATTGAAATTGAAAGGTAATGTTCCAGCTTTAGCGGAGACAACAGGCCCGGTAAACGCTTCATACGTCCACTAAATTACAAATGACCTTTACATTTCTATTATGGAAACGGTCACGTTTCAGCTTCACAGACTGAACAGAGCCAGCTTCACAGACTGAACAGAGCCAGCTTCACAGACTGAACAAAGCCAGCTTCACAGACTGAACAGAGCCAGCTTCACAGACTGAATAGAGTCAGCTTCACAGACTGAACAGAGTCAGCTTCACAGACTGAATATAGTCAGCTTCACAGACTGAACAGAGCCCTCAATCTGTCTTTAAATGGATCAGGAAGTTGTGAGATGTACTGTACCTGAACGCTCCATCGTATCCATCATACAGGTCCTTGCCTTTCTCACACTTGTTCTGCCCTTTGCTGTCTCCCACACACAGGTCACACAGGTTGCCAGGGAAACCAGGCTGATTGGCACCAGGGACACAGCTGTTCTTAAAGAAACCTCCAGCGGCTGAGGAGGACAGAAGGAGAGAGAGACAGTCAGATCTACTGAGGAGGACAGAAGGAGAGAGAGACAGGATGAGAGAGATCCAGGATCTTACACATCCAGAGAGGGAAGGATCATGATTCCTAATCCAAGTCTCTTTCAACAGCCCTGTAGGAAGAAAGCCCTATGAGTCTGCCACATGGTTCACATAGTATTTTTTATTTTATTTAACCCTTTATTTAACTAGGCAAGTCAGTTAAGACAAATTCTTATTTACAATGACGGTCCTAGGAACAGTGGTTAACTGCCTTGTATGGTTGTTTCAGAACGACGAGATTTTTACACCTTTCAGCTCGGGATTCGATCTAGCACCGTTTCGGTTACTGATGTCACACACGCTGCAACCACTAGAGACTCACTACGCTGCTACGTGCCGCCCTTCTTTTTCATTCTAATACTTTGAGAAGTAAGATTGAGCCTGCTGGAGTGCAGATAGGCAGGGTTTAGAAAAGTCAAATGTACTGGATCTTCTTCATGCAGTCTCTCACTGAAGATCCCATCACACACTGATACTGGGACCAGAGACTTGGCACTGAAGGCCTCGGCCATGTCTGCACACTTCTGCTGCTCATCGCTGGACAACACACCAACGCAGGGACTGGGAATATCTGCACACACCAGATAGAACAATATCATACTTTACAAAACAAACATGCACAGAGTGAAAAAAAGATAGAGAGAGCGAGAGAGAAGAGAGAGTGAGGGAAAGGGTAAGCAGACAGAGAGAGAGAGAGAGAGAGAGAGAGAGAGAGAGAGAGGAGAAGTAAGACGAGAGAGAGAGAGAAGAGAGGGAGGAAAGGGTAAAGGTGCAGAGAGAGGTAGAGAAAGAGAGAGAGGGAGGGTGGAGTAGAGAGAGAGAGGAAAGGGTAAAGGTACAGAGAGAGAGAGGGAAAGGGTAAAGTACAAGGAGAGAGAGAGACTATTTGCACATTGGTTACAAAACACTGTATATAGACATAATATGACACTTGAAATTATCTTTATGTATTTTGTAACTTCTGTAAGTGTAACGTTTACTGTTGAGAGAGAGAGAGAGAGAGAGAGAGGAAAGAGAGAGAGAGAGAGAAGAGAGAGAAGAGAGAGAGAGAGAGAGAGGGGTTGAGAGAGAGAGGTAAAGAGAAGGAGGCCATCAACC
>NW_019943656.1:55729-61495 GCF_002910315.2 Salvelinus sp. IW2-2015 | reverse complement strand
TCAGATCTACTGAGGAGGCAGGACGGAGAGAGAGACAAGTCAGATCTACTGAGAGGACAGGCAGGAGAGAAGACGTCAGACTACTGAGGAGACAAAGGAGAAGAAGACAGTCAGATCTACTGAGGAGGACAGAAAGGAAGAGAGACACGTCAGATCTACTGAGGAGGATCAGGAGGAAGAGAGAGAGCAGTCAGATCTACGAGGAGGACAGGGAGAGAGAGAGACAGTCAGACCTACTGAGGAGGACAGGAGGAGAAGAGAGACAGTCAGACCTACTGAGGAGAACAGAAGGAGAGAGAGACAGTCAGATCTACTGAGGAGGACAGAGGAGAGAGAGACAGTCAGACTACTGAGGAGGACAGAAGGAGAGAGAGACAGTCGATCTACTAGGAGGACAGGAGAAGAGAAGACAGTCAGATCTACTGAGAGGACAGGAGGAGAAGAGAGACAGTCAGATCTACTGAGGAGGACAAGGAGAGAGAGAACAGTCAGATCTACTGAGGAGACAGAAGGAGAGAGAACAAGTCAGATCTACTGAGGAGGACAGGAGGAGAGAGATACATCAGATCTACGAGGAGACAGGAAGAGAGAGAGACAGTCAGATCTACTGAGGAGACAGAGGAGAGACAGTCAGATCTACTGAGGAGGACAACAGTCAGACCTAGAGGAGAAAAGTGAAGAACTCACACACTCCCATGCTCGTGCACAGGCACAGGCACAGCACAGCAGAACAGACAGACAGACAGACAGACAGACAGACAGACAGACCAGACAGACAGACAGACAGACAGACAGACAGACAGACAGACAGACAGACAGCAGACAGACAGACAGACAGACAAGAGGACAGACAGACAGACAGACAGACAGACAGACAGACAGACAAAGACAGACAGACAGTCCTGGTGTATTACCTTGTGGTATCTGACACTGAGCAGGTCTGATGAGACCTTCTCTATGAGCAGACCCATGGGGATGTTCCAGCCAGCCGTACGGCCATAGCCAGTGTGACACGAGCTCTTCCCCCTCAGGTTCTCCAGCGTGGTGATGTCACTGTTGGACTTCTTCACCACTGCCACAGCATAGTAGATACTGCCATCCCTTCCCCTGGGAGAGAGAGGAGGAAGAGAGGAGGGAGAGAGGAGGAGAGAGGAGGAGAGAGGAGGAGGAGTCTATAGTTATTGTCCCAAAATACATTTTGATTTGCAGCAAATCATCACATGATCAAAGCCCATGGAAAGAAGTTAAGGAAAACATTGCCGGTCAGTTGGTTGTAGGGATCCTACCTGTGTAGCTCTCCCAGCAGCAGGCGGGTCAGTTTGGTTGTAGAGGGATCTACCTGTGTAGCTCTCCCAGCAGCAGCGGGTCATTTGGTTGTAGAGGATCCTACCTGTGTAGCTCTCCCCAGCAGCAGGCGGGTCAGTTTGGTTGTAGAGGGATCCTACCTGTGTAGCTCTCCCCAGCAGCAGGCGGTCAGTTTGGTTGTAAGAGGATCTACCTGTGTAGCTCTCCAGCAGCAGGCGGGTCAGTTGGTTGTAGAGGATCCTACTGTGTAGCTCTCCCCAGCAGCAGGCGGGTCAGTTTGGTTGTAGAGGGATCCTACCTGTGTAGCTCTCCCCAGCAGCAGGCGGGTCAGTTGGTTGTAGAGGGATCCTACCTGTGTAGCTCTCCCCAGCAGCGGCGGGTCAGTTGGTTGTAGAGGATCCTACCTGTGTAGCTCTCCCCAGCAGCAGCCGGTCAGTTTGGTTGTAGAGGGATCCTACCTGTGTAGCTCTCCCCAGCAGCAGGCGGTCAGTGGTTGTAGAGGATCCTACTGTGTAGCTTCCCCAGCAGCAGCGGTCAGTTTGGTTGTAAGGATCCTACCTGTGTACTCTCCCCAGCAGCAGGTCAGTTGGTTTAAGGATCCTACCTGTGTACTCTCCAGCAGCAGCACCAGGCCGTATCTTTTCCTGCTGTGTAGATGTAACCTCCGTCCAGGTGATGGCATCTGCCTCTTATTCTACAAACACACACAAGGGAAGATATGTTTTCCTACATCCAAGTCTCTTTCAACAGCCCCTGTAGGAAGAAAGCCCTATGAGTCTGCCACATGTTTCACATAGTTTTTTTATTTTTATTTAACCGTTATTTAACTAGGCAAGTCAGTTAAGAACAAATTCTTATTTACAATGACGGCCTAGGAACAGTGGGTTAACTGCCTTGTTCAGGGCAGAACGACAGATTTTTACACCTTGTCAGCTCTGGGATTCGATCTAGCAACCTTTCGGTTACTGGTCAACACTCTAACCACTAGGCTACCTGCCGCCCCTTCTTTCATTCTAATCTTTGAGAAGTAAGATTGAGCCTGCTGGAGTGCGATAGGCAGGGTTTAGAAAAGTCAAATGTACTGGATCTTCTTCATGCAGTCTCTCCACTGAAGATCCCATCACACACTGGATACTGGGATCAGAGACTGGCACTGAAGGCCTGCCATGTCTGCACACTTCTGGCTGCTCATCGCTGGACAACACACACCAACGCAGGGACTGGGAATATCTGCAACACAGATAGAACAATATCATACTTACAACAAAAACATGCACAGAGTGAAAAAAAGATAGAGAGAGCGAAGAGAAGAGGAGTGAGGGAAAGGTAAAGGTACAGACAGGGGAGAGAGAGAGAAGAGAGAGAGAGAGAGAGAGAGAGAGGAGAGAGAGAGAGAGAGGAGGGAAAGGTAAAGGTGCAGAGAGAGGTAGAGAAAGAGAGAGAGGGAGGGTGGAGTAGAGAGAGAGAGGAGAAGGGTAAAGTACAGAGAGAGAGAGAGGAAAGGGTAAAGGTACAGGAGAGAAGAGAGAGAACTATTTGCACATTGGTTTACAAACACTGTATATAGACATAATATGACACTTGAAAATATCTTATTTATTTTGTAACTTCTGTTAGGTGTAACGTTTACTGTTGAAGAGAGAGAGAGGAGAGAGAGAGAGAGAGAGAGAGAGAGAGAAGAGAGAAGAGAGAGAGAGAGAGAGAGGGGTTGAGAGAGAGCGTAAAGAGAGGAGGCATCACACCGCTGGGACGCAGTCCATGGCTTTGAGAGTGCTGTAGTAGATGAGCCATCCACGCCTTAGAGATCAGTCATACTCCGGCCGCAGGAACTTTGTGGACGACGCTGGGACGCAGTCCATGGCTTTGAGAGTGCTGTAGTAGATGGAGCCCATCCACGCCTTAGGATCATCATACTCCGGCCGCAGGAACTTTGTGGACGAATCGCTGAACAACAAATTGCTGCCTAACTCGCCCGACTGAAAGATGGGGAAACCTGACTTCGTCTGAGGAAGAGAAAAACACAACCAGGATTTATTAAAACTTCAATCCAGGGTTCCTCTGACTACGCCTCGGAGTGACTACGCCTCGGAGTGACTACGCCTCGGAGTGTCTACGCCTCGGAGTGTCTACGCCTCGGAGTGACTACGCCTCGGAGTGACTACGCCTCGGAGTGACTACGCCTCGGAGTGACTACGCCTCGGAGTGACTACGCCTCGGAGTGTCTTTGCCATAGTGAGAAACAGACAGTTCTCTTGAACGCACTGGTTGGAGATTTCCGTGTTCCTAATGGTCTTGTAAGCACCAATACTGTACTAAAACCCACAACACATTTAAAGCGACAATCGGAAGTTGCTAGATCCATTTTTAGACTTTAAATGTATAAATATATTGATTGTTGAAGGATATAATGTACATACCAATAACATTTGATTTGAGTTGACTATATATAGCTATATAATGTATATAACTAAACCTCATGAKCTTAGTTCAAMKGTCGTACCCCATCAGAACCTAAAATATAAGATTGTTTTACTCCTTTGTTTGTAAACAATGTAAATGTAAACAAACACTGTATAGCCTCAAAACATGGTAAAAACTATCATGTTGATATCATGGATGGTCAGTCCTTGTATCCAGAGCTCTGTTTATGAATTTCAGAGTTTCATTTCTCCAGCCCCGTCCCKCGGCTGTTTACCAAATCAGTTTATTATTGTTCAAACTGCAGATTGCCGCTTTAAGGTTGGGATGAAGAGTATTACCCACCAGTCCCTCTGTCAGCATGTTATAGACCACAGTGCCACTGATGTCAGATCTAACCACGATGCCCCTGGCTGGCACCCTGACCAGGTGGCACCGGCGGTGTTCGCTCACAGGGGCCCTGGTCCCGTCTCTACACAACAGCTCGTAGTCTGAAGACTTCAGCCCAGTGGTCCAGGCAGGGTCACCGTTTCCTAAAACACAGCAGGACAGACACCGTTATACATACACCAGCAGGTGCCAACGTAAGGTGTTTGGTGCCAACGTAAGGTGACTCTTAAACAGGAACCTCAGTACTGTTGATATTGTAGTAAATTGTTAATTTGTGCTTCTGTTGGTGTTTTTTTAATTGCATTGAGTATTTTCACCCCTTTTTTCTCCCCAATTTCGTGGGATCCAATTGGTAGTTACAGTCTTGTCTCATCGCTGCAACTCCCGTACTTACTCGGGAGAGGCGAAGGTCGAGAGCCATGCGTCCTCCGAAACACAACCCAACCAATCCGCACTGCTTCTTGGCACAATGCACATCCAACCCGGAAGCCAGCCGCACCAATGTGTCGGAGGAAACACCGTACACCTGGTGACCTGGTCAGCGTGCACTGCGCTCGGCAGGAGTTGCTAGTGCACGATGAGACAAGGATATCCCTGCCGGCCAAACCCTCCCTAACCCGGACGACGCTGGGCCAATTGTGCGCCGCCCCATGGGGCTGCAACCGAGCATGGACTCGAACCCAGAATCTCTAGTGGCACAGAATCTCTAGTGGCCTTAGACCACTGCGCCACTCGGGAGGTCCTTGATCATTTTTTATGTGTTTATTGTTGTCTCCGACTACAGCAGTTTACTACTTTTAATTATCAAATAAATTCAATGAAATGAATCAATCAACATGGAGGATAGAGAGGAGCTCGGCCTACCGTCTGTGTTCTCCATAACTGTGGTGTGCTTTATAAATGCCACCTCTCCTGCATCTTCAGCCAAACACCTGTCTCAGAGAGAGAGAGACGTTGTCAGATATATTTCTTTATGCCAGCTGTATCCCTGGTCACTGGGGAAGACCCTCCCTCCCTTGCCAGCTGTGTAAAGGCAACAAACGATGGACAGTTCTAATGTGACAACAGTGGACAAGGAGAGATACTGACGCTTACAACGGGGCCTTTCAGGTAAGGTATGCACCCTCGACACTGATATGTTACAGCCTTTACTACTGGACAGTTTAAGGTACACTATCTGTACAGGGCCTTATACTACTGGACTGTAAGTGTACACTGATTTAACTGTACACCTTACTACTGCGACATGTAATGGTAACACTGATACTTGTACAGCCTTTACTACTGGACAGTTAAGGTACACTGAACTGTACCAGCCTTACTACTTGGACAGATAAGGTTACACTGATTACCTGTACAGCCTTTACTTACCCCTGCGCAGTAATGGTACACTGATTACTGGTACAGCCTTTTATCTACTGGACTCTTCAGAGTTATTACCCACACATTTATGATCTCTCTCTCTTGTCTGTCTCTCTGGTCTGGTCTCTCTGTCTGTCTGTCTCTCTCTCTCTTGACTGTCTCTGTCTGTCTGTCGTCTTCTGGTCTGTCTGTCTGTCTGTCTGTCTGCTCTGTCTGGTCTGTCTGTTGTCTGTTTGTCTTGTCTTGTCTTGGTCTTTGGCTTGTCTCTCTGTCTCTCTGTCTCTTCTGTCC
>NW_019943656.1:52700-55704 GCF_002910315.2 Salvelinus sp. IW2-2015 | reverse complement strand
AGAGAGAGAGAGAGACAGAGAGACAGAGAGAAACAGAGAGAGACAGAGACAGTCAGAGACAGTCAGAGAGAGAGAGAGAGAGAGACAGAGACAGTCAGAGACAGTCAGAGAGAGAGAGAAACAGAGACAGACAGAGAGACAGACAGATCATAATGTGTGGGTTAATCTCTGAGCGTACAGTCCAGTAGTAAAGGCTGTACAGTATCAGTGTGAGGGTGTACCTTACCTGAAGGCCCCGTTGTAAGCGTAGTATCTCTCCTTGTCACTGTTGTCACATACGAACTGTCCATCGTTGTTGCCTTTACACAGCTGGCAAAGGGAGGGAGGGTCTCCCAGTGACCCAGGGATACAGCTGGCATTAAAGAAATCTGACACGCCTGGGGGAACACCACAAACAGGTTGGTGGGGTATTGGTTTCAAAGCACCTACAGTGTAGTGTGCAGAGTGTGTGTACTGTATGTGTGTGTGTGTGCCAAAGACGTGGATGTCGATTAAGGCAGCCCCACGCACCTCTCTGATTCAGAGGGGTTGGGTTAAATGCAGAAGACACATTTCAGTTGAATGCATTCAGTTGTACAACTGACTAGGTATCTCCCCTTTCCTTTTCCCTTTTTTTTCTATGTGGGTGTGTGTATATCCGTGTGGTTGTCTGTGTTTTTTGTGCGTACGGGCACGCACGTGTGTGTGTGTGTGTGTTTGCGTGTGTACCCTTAGCGCGTGTGTCCCAATTCCCTACCCTGTGGGATGTTACAGCCCATGACAGACATCTTGCTCTGGTCGATGAGGTATCCCAGGGGCATGTTCCAGCCGGCAGTACGTCCCTTCCCTGTGTGACACGTCTTCCTGCCCTTCAGTGTGTTGATGTTGATGTCCGGGTTCCTCTTCTTCACCACGGCAACCGCATAGTAGGTGGTGCCCTCTCCTGTGGAGGTCAGGGTTCAGGGTGATAGTAATGTGTTATTGGTCCAGTTGATCATGTGCCTCCCCTCTTTCACGTTGAGGAACAGAGTCAAAACAGACACAATTGAGGGATATGACCTCGTCCGCTTTCATAAGACAGCGGCTTGATGGCTCATTAGCATGTCCAATCATTCTAAACGTTACTTTAATGCATGCGATTTACTTTAATATGTAATTGTTGTATTGTATGTGTGTCTATAGTTTTGTTCATGTAAGTTGTTTTGTCTGAAACTTTGTTCCCCCTACTGCTGTTGGACCAGTTCTCTCTTGTAAAATAGATGTTATCTCAATAAGAAAAACCTGTATAAATATAGGTTAATTTTTTAAAATTAAATGCCAGTTTACAGTATGAGAGGTGAAAACTGAGTTAAATGGGTCWCTCTCTCCACAATCTATAAGTTACTGTAGGTACATTTCAGATTCCAAAAAATGTCTTCCTCTTTCTGCGTTAAGGGTAAGGTTTCCACAAGCATGTCATAAAACAGAGTAAAAATATCCAAYGCACTATCACAAATGATCGTGAAATAGACACAAATTACTTTATGCGAAATTGGTGATAGACATACTGTGATAGTGTGCTGCAATATCAGAAATATAAGATAAACTCTTTACCATCAGCAGAAGTCTCTCCTGCAGCTATTTTGAAGTTAGTTTCTTCCCCAAATGTGTAGATATTCTTAGCGCTCATTGAAAAGGCATCTACTTGGTTTTTCTAGAAAAATAAAATTAAGAGGGGTTTAAATAGCATGTTTCAATGGTTAACGGAACTGTATGAAATTAAACAGTGTTGCTTCCTAATCAGTCGGACTCAGGACATCGGCAGATACTCCTAGACAACTAGGTCAACACATGCTCCAAAGGTGATATCATTATCCTATCCAAGACTTAAATAAACAAACAATATCAAAGCAATTATTAGGAAAATATAAAAAGATAAACATCAACTGTCACAAACAACTGAATATATATATATATATTTTTTTATAGATTTGATCAAGTTTAATAGGAAGTCATTATCATAATATGATTSTAATATAAACGGAATTGTGCCCTATTTATCTGAACGAGCCCCACTTACCCCGATTTTCTGCGCGCATCCTTCCACAGACGCGTCGCTGACGCATTGGATAGTCGGACGGATGGCCACACTGTTGAAGGCCTGCGCCATGGCGTTACATTTGGTCATYTCTTGAGCGGAGATTACGCACCATCTTATAGTGCTCTGGCCAGACACTGAATAGGGAACACATTCAAACAAAAATAAACATATTTTTGTTGTTGTCCTATGGCTACTCAATRCCCAATGTTCATGGAGTACACAACCAAACGTCGACTGCGCAAATTCGTCTGTAGCAAATTGAAATTCCATCCGGAAACCTCAATGTGCTGATAATATCTAGCATTTTATACGGATTCATTTTAATTCAACCTTTATTCAAATGTAGTCTTTGCAGCTATTATCGTTTTATAATACACACATAACTATGATTTTATTATTATTTGTAAACCTTTATTTAAACTAGGCAAGTCTGAATCTAGGGCAGATTAAAATATGTCGTTATTTTACCTCCACACCTCCATAATTAATATACTATTATATTGAGTAAAAAAAACAGCTCACCAGTCTGAAGGCCTAATATGAGAGAGGCGACGAGTACCCACATAGTAACGGTGTCAGCCAGGCGTGAGAATGCCTGATCCTGTACGATCTCTTTATTTATAACTGCCCGATCTCTGGTAGGGGCTCCAAAGTACAAGTTCCAAGTTGAACTTCAGCTTTCCGCATACCGTTAAACAAGTTATGAGTATTTTACAACATAATTGTATGGGAATCGGTAAACTTTCTAGCTATTCTTCGTCTAACGTTTTCTCTGAAACTTCGTGACTTCCAGACAGTTAGCTCATACCTGGAAAGACACGTCCCTACTGCCCGCAGCTGGCGCTTGGCCAGACCGAACACACAGAGGCCATTGACGGGGAAAGACC
Organism: Salvelinus sp. IW2-2015; assembly: GCF_002910315.2. Taxonomy (NCBI): domain Eukaryota; kingdom Metazoa; phylum Chordata; class Actinopteri; order Salmoniformes; family Salmonidae; genus Salvelinus; species Salvelinus sp. IW2-2015. Next base: position 52,758 of record NW_019943656.1, on the reverse strand, counting down.
CCACCTCTGCTGGCCCTGCCCGGTGCTTTTCCATCGTACATCTCAAGGGGGGGGGGGG
>NW_019943656.1:49512-52540 GCF_002910315.2 Salvelinus sp. IW2-2015 | reverse complement strand
ATTGCTGCTGTCCGTATTCTATATTATTATTCTCTTGTTTTCTTTGCCAGTGTTTCAATACAATCAAAATAAAAATGTTTTCACAAAAGTAATCTGAATGGAATGAGGATAAAACGAAAGAAAAAAAAATCTTAGGTAAGATGCTGCGTTCACTGAACAAATATATCAAAGCACCTGCAAACAATATTTTAAAGAGTAAAATAAAATAATATAATATATAATATAACGTCATATAGCGAAATCAGTCCAATTTAAATTAATAATTAGAGCCAATCTTGGATTCACATGACTTGGAATACAGATATGCATCTGTTGGTCACAGATACCTAAAAAGGCAGGGTGTGGATCAGAAAAACCAGTCATGTCTGTGTTGACCACCATCGGCTCATGCAGCGAACACATTTCCTTTCGCATAGAGTTGATCGGCTGTTGATTGTGGCCTGGTGAATTTGTCCCACGCCTCTTCAATGGCTGTGTAAAGTTGCTGGATATTAGCAGAACTGGAACACGCTGTCGCACACCGTCGATCAGCATCCCAAACTATCTCAATGGATGACATGTCTGGTGAGAATGCAGGCCACGGAAGAACTGGTACATTCTGCAGCTTCCAGGAATTGTGTACAGATCCTGTTGTGACATGGGGCCGTGCATAATCAGCTGAAACATGAGTGATGGCGGTGAATGAATGCACGACCAAATGGCCTCAGCATGTTCACAGTATCTCTGTGCATTTAAATTCCCATTCATAAAATGCAATTGTGTCTGCCATAGCTTATGCCTGCCCATACTATAACCCGTCCGCCACCATGTTTCATGTGCACTCTGTCACAACGTTGACATCAGCAAACTGCCGGCCCACACATGGGACACCATACACGCCTGTCTTGTCTGCCATCTGCCCGGTACAGTTGAAACCGGGATTCATTCGTGAAGAGCACACTTCTCCATCGTGCCAGTGGCCATCGAAGGTGAGCATTTGCCCACTGAAGTCGGTTACGATCTGCAGTCAGGGACAAGACCCTGGTGAGGACGACAAACACTCAGATAAGCTTCCCTGAGATGGTTTCTGACAGTTTGTGGTAAAATTCTTTAGTTTTGCAAACCCACAGTTTCATCAGCTGAAAATATGCAACAAAAACAACGATTTTACTGAGTTACAGTTCACATAAGGATATTAGTCAATTAAAATAAATGAATTAGGCCCTAATCTATGGATTTCACATGACTGGGCAGCCATGGGTTGGCCTGGGAGGGCATAGGCCCACCCACTTGGGAGCCAGGCTCACCCATTGGGGAGGCAGGCTCAGCCAATCAGAATGAGCTTTTCCCCAMAAAAGGGCTTTACTAGACAGAAATACTCCTCAGTTTCATCAGCTGTCCGGGTGGCTGGTCTAAGATCCCACAGGTGAAGAAGCTGGATGTGGAGGTCCTGGGCTTGCGTGGTTTACACGTGGTCTGCGGTTGTGAGGCCGGTTTGATGTACTGTGAAATTCTCTAAAATGACTTTGGAGGTGGCTTATGATAGAGAAATTAATATTAAATTCTCTGGCAACAGCTCTGGTGGACATTCCTGCAGTCAGCATGCCAATTGCCCACTCCCTCGCTCGCCGCCATTGGACTCTGGAGCCTTGGAAACGTGTTCTCTGGTGTGATGTTTCACGCTTCACCATCTGGCAGTCCGATGTACGAATCTGGGTTTGGTGGATGTCAGGAGAACGCTACTTGCCCCAATACATACCGTCAACTGTAAAGTCTGGTGGAGGAGGAATAATGGTCTGGGGCTGTTTTTCATGGTTCAGGCCCCTTAGTTCCAGTGAAGGGAAATCTTAATGCATACAATGACATTCTAGACAATTCTGTGCTTCCAACTTTGTGGCAACAGTTTGGGGAAGGCCCTTTCCTGTTTCAGCATAACAATGCACCCGGGCACAAAGCGAGGTCCGTACAGAAATGGTTTGTCGAGATCGGTGTGGAAGAACTTGACTGGCCTGCACAGAGCCCTGACCTCAACCCCATCGAACACCTTTGGGATGAATTGGAACGGCGACTACGAGCCAGGCCTAATCGCCCAACATCAGTGCCCGACCTCACTAATGCTCGTGGCTGAATGGAAGCAAAATCCCCACAGCAATGTTCAAACATCTAGTGGAAAGCCTTCCCAGAAGAGTGGAGGCTGTTATAGCAGCAAAGGGGGGGGGACCAACTCCATATTCATGCCCATGATTTTGGAATGAGATGTTCGACAAGCATGTATCCACATACTTTTGGGTCATGTAGTGTATATATAATTCAGTAGAGGTTCCCAAACTGGGGTCTGTGGTACCTTCAGGGTCCATGGAGGAAGTCCAGGTGTTCTTTTTTTTTTTTTTTTTTTTTACATGTCTCAGTATTCCTCTTGGTTGGGAACGTCAAGTGACTGAACTACTAACTATAAATCAGTACAACAGTAGACGTACATCATAAAACAATCTAATGCCTCCGGTCCGGTGGTGGTACTTTACCATCAACTCCAATATACCCCACTTATTGCTATCCACTTTCAGATACCTGTTCTTTATTGCCCCATAAAACACGACAGCTGTCTATAACAGGAAACGCATCTTGCTGAGCCTCGAGGACTTGAACCTGTTGATATGCTGAGAGAGTGTGTCTGTGTGCCAAGTTCTCATTGATCAARCACACTGTTGTAGCCAATCACAGTAGCAGAGTGATCCATTTAGTTAAACTACTGGACGAGACACACATTAGACATGTCCACACACTCACAACAAAACAACAGATGTCCTTTTATACCTTATAAACAGTGGATAATATGCTTGAGCTAAATTATTAATTCCAAGAATATAAATCAGCACATACAGCACATAAGTATATATATTTTTTATATGCACCAAAGTAGGACATGGGGAAAAAACTAGCCTTATTTTTTGTTGTTTTTATAGTGCACGTGTAACTTTTTTGTTTTATGTTTATGCGGAACTCTGGATTACAGTGACACGTGTTTATGTCTGAGTGGACTACTCTGGTT
>NW_019943656.1:25806-42207 GCF_002910315.2 Salvelinus sp. IW2-2015 | reverse complement strand
AATCATGTCTGAGTGGACTACTCTGGTTAAATCATGTTTGAGTGGACTACTCTGGTTAAATCAAATGACAAACAGGACACCATTAACTTAAGAGTTTCACTAAAGAGGTAGAGAGAATAACACACACACAGTGTTGGAGTAGTGAACTACAAGTATTTAAACTTGTAATTTAACTCAATTTTACAGTAGTTTGGTTGAACTAAATTCAAATCTAGGTTGTGTTTTCAGTAGTTAATATATATATTTTTTTTTTACCATGTAGCGGTGTAGCTAACTACTCTACACACACATTTCTTTACAAAAATAAAATATGGATGAAGTAGGCAAGAAGTTCCTTTATTTTTCAGCATCAGGACTGCCCAATTATCACCTGAAACAGTTTGTATGTTTAATATATTACACATTCKGTTAACATCTGACTCCAGATGGATCTGTTCTTGCAGTCGATTACAACTCAGATTTAGATAGGATCATTTTTCACTAAGAAAAGATTGGGAMAGGACGTAGTGAACTAGTTTTTCTAAGTAATTAAGTAAACTATATTTATCTTAAGCGTAGCTTAACTTCTTCCAGTGTGAAGTAAATGATATGTTCAGAGTAGCTTCCCCAACACACASAGAGAGAGAGAGAGACATCTAGAAGGAAGAGACCCACAGCACTATGATGTATGAGAAAGGATTTATAGACAGGCCTCTATGACAAATTGAATGAATCAGGAAAGGGATTATTTACAAACTCGAATCCAAAAAGTGAGATAGAAAGCAGTGGTGAGGTGGTGAAGAACAAGAAGAAGAAGAACACGTCTTATAGAAAACAATCATCTTTGTGGAAGCAGGAGAGGGAGGGAGGATTCCGGCACGGCGCCCTCCGGAGGACAGTTAAAGGCGTTACGCTTCGGAGCGCGTTGTTAGATCTTTCCCCCTTCAGATACGAACAACGGCCATGTCCACACACACACTCTTGAGGACTGTCTACTCCAGTGTGTGTCTGTCTGAACGATCCCCTCGCGGAGCTTGAAGATATGACGTCACAATCCTCGGTGAACACAGACCCTTCTTTTCCCCCCCCTCGTTTGTTATTTAATAAAGGACTACTGCTTTTAAAAACCATGCACATCATCACATGAAAAAAGGAAACTGGCAGGGAAGTGGACATGGAGAGGGGGAGAGGAGAACCAGGGAAGTGGACATGGAGAGGGGGGAGAGGCACGATTCCCAGGAGGTGAGGGCCATGGACGGATTCCGGTCGCGGAGAGCGCAGTAACCAGGAAGTGGACATGGAGAGGGGGAGAGGAGAAACCAGGGAGTGGACATGGAGATGGAGTGGGAGAGGAGAACAGGGAAGTGGACATGGAGAGGGGGAGAGGAGAACCAGGGACAGTGGATGCATCGGAGAGGGGAGAGGAGAACCAGGGAAGTGGACATGGAGAGGGGGGAGAGGAGAACCAGGGAAGTGGACTATGGAGAGGGGGAGAGGAGAACAGGCGAAGTGGACATGGAGAGGGGGAGAAGGAGAACCAGGGAAGTGACATGGAGAGGGGGGAGAGGAGAACCAGGGAAGTGGACATGAAGAGGGGGAGAGGAGAACCAGGGAAGTGGACATGGAGAGGGGGAGAGAAACCAGGGAAGTGGACATGGAGAGGGGGAGAGGAGAACCAGGGAAGGGGAGAGGGGGAGAGGAGCAGGGAAGTGGACATGGAGAGGGGGAGAGGAGACCAGGGAAGTGGACATGGAGACGGGGGGAGAGGAGAACCAGGGAAGTGGACATGGAGAGGGGGAGAGGAGAACCAGGGAAGTGGACATGGAGAGGGGGAGAGGAGAACAGGGAAGTGGACATGGAGAGGGAGAACCAGCGGCCACCATGTCGGTTACTTACTATTTTCGCCAACTTGCTCTCCACCAACACAGTTCACACCCCAGCCAGTCAGCGGAGTTCAGAGTTAGGGGGTGTACGTGTGTCCCAACCCTAACCTTAACCCCATTCTCTGGCCTTACAGAGGGACCTGACTCAGGACCACAGGTCTCCTCTGCTCTACTGAATGCATAAGAAACTAACTGAAACCGATAGGTGTTGGTGAAAGTAAAGGAAAATATATTTATATATATATATTCATATTTATACGTTCAACATGGCAAAGAAAATAATTCCCCATAGCTGTATGAGTATTAAAGTAAAGCTCAATATAGACTTTTTATTATAACAAAATAGGCAGTAGACTGAGGGTTAAATATACGTTAAAATCTCAGTGTACAATAAATTCTTTCGGTTTTTGCTTCCTTCCTACTACTACTAATACACCTGGAGTCAGTTTAAAAAACAGACTTTCATTTACTCTATTCCTGTTCAGGAAATGAACCACCCAAAAGCTTATTGACAAAGAACAGAATCAAATCAACAGGGATCGTAAAGTCAGTGAAGGCGGCTATGATAAGAAACAGCCTTTTGTGTGCCAGAGTGAAGTACACTCATCACTCTCTAACCTTAGGTCCCTCTGTGCAGTTTGAATAGTATGTATGGCTGTCATGTGAGCAGAGACAAAGGACAACTAAAGAACAACAAAAACATGACGAGGGAAAACATGACGAGGGAATGATCAGAACACTCTGAAACATGCTCTTTTAAAGCTATAACGTGCAATGTTTAGCCTCATGTCATTTCCTTTACTAATCCATACATGAATGCATTCCCTTTCAATAATATGAAGAAAAAAAAAAAAGTACAAGAAATGATTTATTATTTGTATATATATGCATCTAAATCATGTTCCTTAAACATTAAGGACTTGTACCATAAAAATCTCCCCATAAGATGCTGGTCGCCAAAGCCCGTACCTCCTTAGCAGGAAAAACATCCAGAGACAAGGACAGCCCAAGAAAACACCAGAGAGAGAGAGAAGAGAGAGAGAGAGGAGAGAGAGAGAGAGAGAGAGAAGAGAGGAGAGAGAGAGAGGAGAGGAGAGAGAAGAGAGAAGAGAGGAGAGAGGAGAGAGGAGAGAGGAGAGAGAGTGTGTGTGTGTGTGATAAAGAAAACATTAAAGAATTTTGTGTGTGTGTGTGTGTGTGTGGGTCTATGCGTGATCAGATCCCCAGACACTAATGTAACGACACCAGCCAGTGTGACAGAGGGGAGCAGGACGGCGGCGGGGGAGGGGGGTATAAGTGAAGGGGGGGTCCTATGCTCAGGGCATAAAATTAGACGTAAAATCAAAGAAGAAAACGAGGACGGCAAAAAAAAAAAAGGTAATCTCTTCTGTCCTCCTTCACAACTTGTCCTTGGCAGGCACCCAGATGAAGGGTCCTGACTGCTCCTCGATGATCCTCTTCACCGTGTTATAAGTCTCCTCCAGAGAGTCCCCCTGGACTATAGCTGCAACGACACACAGAGCCGACACACATTAGACACAACATGTAAAACATACTAAATATATATATAGTATAGCTGGGACAGGCTTTCCCGTATTTTGCCCATTAGTTCATCCAGGGAACTGAGACATCAACTACTTGATGCTGAAGAGGTTGAAACTGTAGTGGTGAGGGGGGGCTGGACTCACCAGTGAAGTGCTCAGTGAACTCCTGCTCCAGCTTCATGGCTCGGTCAAATGTCTTCCTCCCCTGGTCCTCTGTTAGCCTCTTATTCATCTCCCTAGAGAGAGAGATACAGAGAGAAAGAGAGAGTGTGTGAGAGAGAGAGATACAGAGAGAAAGAGATAGTGTGTGAGAGAGAGAGAGAGAGANTGTGTGTGTGTGTGGGTCTATGCGTGATCAGATCCCCAGACACTAATGTAACGACACCAGCCAGTGTGACAGAGGGGAGCAGGACGGCGGCGGGGGAGGGGGGTATAAGTGAAGGGGGGGTCCTATGCTCAGGGCATAAAATTAGACGTAAAATCAAAGAAGAAAACGAGGACGGCAAAAAAAAAAAAGGTAATCTCTTCTGTCCTCCTTCACAACTTGTCCTTGGCAGGCACCCAGATGAAGGGTCCTGACTGCTCCTCGATGATCCTCTTCACCGTGTTATAAGTCTCCTCCAGAGAGTCCCCCTGGACTATAGCTGCAACGACACACAGAGCCGACACACATTAGACACAACATGTAAAACATACTAAATATATATATAGTATAGCTGGGACAGGCTTTCCCGTATTTTGCCCATTAGTTCATCCAGGGAACTGAGACATCAACTACTTGATGCTGAAGAGGTTGAAACTGTAGTGGTGAGGGGGGGCTGGACTCACCAGTGAAGTGCTCAGTGAACTCCTGCTCCAGCTTCATGGCTCGGTCAAATGTCTTCCTCCCCTGGTCCTCTGTTAGCCTCTTATTCATCTCCCTAGAGAGAGAGATACAGAGAGAAAGAGAGAGTGTGTGAGAGAGAGAGATACAGAGAGAAAGAGATAGTGTGTGAGAGAGAGAGAGAGAGAAAGAGAAAGAGAGAGAGAAAGAGAGAGAGAAAGAGAGAGAGAAAGAAAGAGAGAAAGAGAGAAAGAGAGAGAGAGAGAGAGTGCGAGAAGGATAGAGGAGAGAGACAGGGAGAGAGGCGAGAGAGAAAGAACGAGAGATGGAGGAGAGAGAGCGAGAAGGAGAGAGAGACAGGGAGAGGCGAGAGAGAAAGAGAGAGAGAGAGGATGACTAAGATGTTGCCCTATATACAGTATATACAGTGTCTTTGGAAAGTATTCAGACCCCTTGACTTTTTCCACATGTTGTTACATTACAGCTTTATTCTAAAATGGATTAAAATAATACAAATATTTAACAATCTACACACAATACCCCATTATGACAAAGTGGAAACAGGTTTTTTGAAATGTTTGCAAATTTATTAAATATAAAAAACAGAAATACCGTATTTACATAAGTATTCAGACTCTTTGCTACGAGACTCGAAATTGAGCTCAGGTGCATYCTGTTTCCATTGAACATCCTTGAGATGTTTCTACAAMKTGATTGGAGTCCACCTGTGGTAAATTCAATTGATTGGACATGATTTGGAAAGGCACACACCTGTCTATATAAGGTCCTGCAGTTGACAGTGCATGTCAGAACAAAAACCAAACCATGAGGTCAAAGGAATTGTCCGTAGAGCTCAGAGACAGGATTGTGTCGAGGCACAGATCTGGGGAAGGGTACCAAAACATTTCTGCAGCATTGAAAGTCCCCAAAAACAGTGGCCTCCATCATTCTTAAATGGAAAAGGTTTGGAAGAAGCTCCAAGACTCTTCCTAAAGCTGTCCGCCTGGCTAAACTGAGCAATTGGGGGAGAAGGGCCTTGGGAGGTGACCGATGGTCACTCTGACAGAGCTCCAGAGTTCCTCTGTGGAGATGGGAGAACCTTCCAGAAGGACAACCATCTCTGCAGCACTCCACCAATCAGGCGTTTATGGTAGAGTGGCCAGACAGAAGCCACTCCTCAGTGAAAGGCACATGACAGCCCACTTGGAGTTTGCCAAAAGGCACCTGAAGACTCTCAGGCCATGAGAAACAAGATTCTCTGGTCTGATGAAACCAAGATTGAACTCTTTGGCCTGAATTCCAAGCGTCACGTCTGGAGGAAACCTGGCACCATCCCTACGGTGAAGCATGGTGGTRGCAGCCTCATGTGGTGGGYATGTTTCTCAGCGGCAAGGACTTGGAAACTAGTCAGGATCGAGGCAAAKATGAACGGAGCAAAGTACAGAGAGATCCTTGATGAAAACCTGCTCTAGAGCACTCAGGACCTCAGACTGGGGCAAAGGTTCACTTTCCAACAGGACAACAACCCTAAGCACACAGCCAAGATTACGCACGAGTGGCTTCGGGACAAGTCTCTGAATGTTCTTGAGTGGCCCAGCCAGAGACCGAACTTGAACCCCATCTAACATCTCTGGAGAGACCTGAAAATAGCTGTGCAGCAACAGTCCCCACCCAACCTGACAAAGTTTGAGAGGATCTGCAGATAAGAATGGGAGAAACTCCCCAAATACAGGTGTGCCAAGCTTGTAACGTCATACCCAAAAAGACTCAAGGCTGTAATCGCTGCCAAAGGTGCTTCAACAAAGCACTGGGTGAAGGGTCTGAATAATTATGTAAATGTCATATTTCAGTGTTTTATTTTTTATAAATTAGCAAAAATGTCTTAAAACTTGTTTTTGCTTTGTCATTATGGGTATTGTGTGTAGATTAATGAGGAAAAAAAACAAATACATTTTATAATAAGGCTGTAACGTAATAAAATGTGGAAAAAGTCAAGGGGTCTGAATACTTTCCGAAGGCACTGTATATCTCTTAATACCCACCATCCCCTAGGGCAGAAGACTTTGGCCTCTTAATTCCCACCATCCCCTAGGGCAGATAGACTTTGGCCTCTTAATACGCCACCATCCCCTAGGGCAGAAGATTTGGCCTCTTAATACCCACCATCCCCTAGGGCAGAAGACTTTGGCCTCTTAATACCCATCAACCCCTAGGGCAGAAGACTTTGGCCTCTTAATATGAAAATGAAATGTTGAATCAAAAAAACGTACAGGATATTCTCCACAGACTTGGGCTTGATGAAAATAGCGATGGGGTAGAGCATGGTCGATTGCAATCGCTTGATGGCGTTGCCTGAAACATCCAGGATGCAATGCTTCCCCTGGACATAAGAAAGAGAGAGTTAAGACATGTCATCACAACATAGCCGTATGTTGACACTTCCTCCTCGTCTCCTTATCCTCCTCTCTTCCTCATCCTCCTCTCTTCCTCCTCGTCTCCTCATCCTCCTCTCTTCCCCCTTTTCCCCCTCTCCTCCTCCTATTTTCCCCTCTCCTTCTCCTCTTTTCCTCCTCTTCCTCTTCCCCTTCCCCTCCGTTCACCTTCTCAGCGACCTCCCGTACAGACTGGACGCTGGTTCCATACAGGTGGTTGTTGTACTGGCCCGCCTCAATGAACTTGTGGTCCTGGATGTCTTTCTCCATCTGCTCCCTGGACACCACAAAATGGTAGTCTCTGGCATCCACTTCGTAATCCCGCTTCGGTCTGGTCGTGTCTGAATAATCGGACAAAGACAATGAAGATKTATTTACATTTGTTTTGATATATTTAATTACCGACAGCCCTGATGAACTGGTTATCACACATCTAGGTACAAGACGAGAACGGTCAACATAAAAACATCAAATTGTGTACGTGACAAAAAACATTGGTACTCACGTGGGACACAGGACCCAAATTTGTCGGGGAACTCTGAGATGAGGTCATCGTTGATGCGGTCTTTCATTGGCCCCAGGATGATGACAGGCCGTGTGTAGTTCACTGGACAGACACAAGAGGGATCGACTCTAACAACACTGCACTTACAGAAGCATATTACAATCAATTGACAGTGAGATAACCAACTAACTCTAACAGAGATAACCAACTAACTCTAACAGAGATAACCAACTAACTCTAAGTGAGATAACCAACTAACTCTAANGAGATAACCAACTAACTCTAACAGAGATAACCAACTAACTCTAACAGAGATAACCAACTAACTCTAACAGAGATAACCAACTAACTCTAAGGTGATGTATGTGGTGATGTATGATGTATGTGTGTCAGGTGATGTGTGTGTGTGTGTCAGGTGATGTGCGTGTGTCAGGTGATGTGTGTGTGACAGGTGATGTGTGTGTGTCAGGTGATGTATGTGTGTCAGGTGATGTGATGTGTGTGTGTCAGGTGATGTGTATCAGGTGATGTGTTGTGTGTCAGGTGATGTGCGTGTGTCAGGTGATGTGTGTGTGTCAGGTGATGTGTTGTGTGTCAGGTGATGTGTTGTGTGTCAGGTGATGTGTGTGTATCAGGTGATGTGTGTGTATCAGGTGATGTGTGTGTGTCAGGTGATGTGTGTCAGGTGATGTGTGTCAGGTGATGTGTGACAGAGATGAGGATGTAAGCTGTGTCTTACCTTCCTGCTGTGTGACTGGCTCGTAGGACAGGACGTACTCCTCCTGGCCACCTGATTGGACGGACAGAACAGGTGACCATGTTTAGACGAACAGTATCAGTGCAGTGGTCACTGTGATTAGGGTTAGGAGCTAGACTAGCTGTCGGCATGCTATGAGTGTGTGTTTGTCTACCAGTATTTGCCTGTTGTAATCTATCAAATCAGTGTAGATTTAACAGCAGCAGATTTAACAGCAGCAGATTTAACAGTAGCAGATTTAACAGCACTAGATTTAACAGCAGATTTAACAGCACTAGATTTAACAGCAGTAGATTTAATAGCAGCAGATTTAACAGCACTAGATTTAACAGCAGCAGATTTAACAGCAGCAGATTTAACAGCAGCAGATTTAACAGCACTAGATTTAACAGCACTAGATTTAACAGCAGCAGATTTAATAGGAGTAGATTTAATAGCAGCAGATTTAACAGCAGCAGATTTAACAGGAGTAGATTTAACAGCAGTAGATTTAACAGCAGTAGATTTAACAGCAGTAGATTTAACAGCAGCAGATTTAACAGCAGTAGATTTGTAGATTTAACAGCAGTAGATTTGTAGATTTAACAGCAGTAGATTTAACAGCAGTAGATTTAACAGCAGCAGATTTAACAGCAGCAGATTTAACAGCAGTAGATTTAACAGCAGTAGATTTAACAGCAGTAGATTTAACAGCAGTAGATTTAACAGCAGTAGATTTAATAGCAGYAGATTTAATAGCAGCAGATTTAACAGCAGTAGATTTAACAGCAGTAGATTTAATAGCAGTAGATTTAATAGCAGCAGATTTAATAGCAGTAGATTTAATAGCAGTAGAGAGCAGAGCACACTATAGACTCTTTCTATGTTCTCACACAAACACACTGCTAAAGATCCACATCAGTTTCATAGCAGTCCAGTAAACCTCCTAAAATGACTGCTATTGCAACATGCATCCATGAAGGAAGCAGCTTGGGGACTCTTAACGTGTGACCCTCAGAATGCTGCTCAGACCAAACACACACAGTAGATAGAGCACCAGCAACATGATAGAGCCAACGGTCGACAGAGGGAGAGAGGGAAGGAGAGAGGGAAGGAGAGCGGGATGGAGAAAGGAAAGGAGAGAGGGATGGAGAAAGGAAAGGAGAGAGGGATGGAGAGAGGGAAGGAGAGAGGGATGGAGAAAGGAAAGAGGGATGAAGAGAGGGAAAGAGAGAGGGAAGAGAGAAAGGAAAGGAGAGAGGGATGAAGAGAGGAAAGGAGAGAGGGATGGAGAGGAAAGGAGAGAGGGATGGAGAGGCACACCAGAACTTACGGTAACTACTTTCACTATCACTGGCGTTAGAGGTAACATGCTCTGAAAGTATAACAAAGGGAATGTCAGCACCACAGAAACACATTTACAGATACACCCCTCCCACCGATGACGTCTATGGAGGTAACTTAATACAAGGTGACAACATGAAGACACAGAGATACCCAGGAACACCAGGAGAGGGCAGTGCTAGGAACCGTAAGGAGATGGAGGTGGGAACATTGTATTGTGCTTTCTGAAGTTAGGTTTTGTGAAGGGCAGTATTATGTGAAGGGCAGTATTATGTGAAAGGCAGTATTATGTGAAGGGCAGTATGACGGTATATCTGGGAGACCTTCCTCTCGCATCCTTCCATTAGATCACGGTAGGTCCTATCACATCAAGGTGAATGACCATGTCAAGATCATGGACCTTTATACAATGTTAATGTGTGTTGTCACGCTTTTCTTTCCAACACGGTGCCCCTGCGGACATTTTGGATCAAGTCTCTCTTGTAAAATAGATTATATCTCACCCGAATAAATAAAAGGTGAAGTAAAAATATGTTTTTAATTTAAATGATGGTTGAAATAGCACAACATCCAGGACTCCTGAAGGTTCTTAAGACAGCCAAGGGGTGGAACAGAAATACATTCAACGGAAAAGGACCCCAACACCAAGGTGATTCTGACAGTTCTGCTTTTTGTTCTATGTTGCTCTGTCTGTATGCTACGTCTTGCTTGTTCTATGTTGCTCTGTCTGTATGCTACGTCTTGCTTGTTCTATGTTGCTCTGCCTGTATGCTACGTCTTGCTTGTTCTATGTTGCTCTGTCTGTATGCTATGTCTTGCTTGTCCTATGTTGCTCTGCGTGTGCTCACTGCTCAATGATTGTCTATATTGTAATTGTTTTTAATAACCTGCCCAGGGACTGCGGTTGAAAATTAGCCGGCTGGCTAAAACCRGCACTTTTACTGAAACGTTGATTAATGTGCACTGTYCCTGTAAAAATAAAATAAACTCAAACAGTGATATGACACCTCTAACATACCATCAGAGTTACTCTGATATGTTACAGAGTCTCCTGGACTACACAGCAGACTTTATTTTATGTCTATTAGGTCCCTTAGATTATTCTAATGACTGTTTTCTCTACTGCAGTGGTTCCCAATCAGGAGTACTAGGACCCCTGGGGGTACTTGGCCTATCCACAGGGAGTATTAGGACCCCTGGGGGTACTTGGCCTATCCACAGGGTGTATTAGGACCCCTGGGGGTACTTGGCCTATCCACAGGGTGTACTAGGACCCCTGGGAGTACTTGGCCTATCCACATGAGGTACTTGATAAGACTCATGAGATCATGTGTTACTGGTAAAATGCACATGAAGGGKTACTTCAGGGTTACTCTGGGCAGAGCAACATTCAGTTGGTGGCACACTAACCCAAAAAGGCTGGGGACCACTACTCTACTGTACGTTGAGAACCATCTGTTCTACTGTATGTTGAGAACCATCTGTTCTACTGTACGTTGAGAACCATCTGTTCTACTCTATGTTGAGAACCATATGTTCTACTGTACGTTGAGAACCATCTGTTCTACTGTACGTGGAGAACCATCTGTTCTACTGTATATTGAGAACCATCTGTTCTACTGTACTTGTTTCTAAATTAGCCCATCTCCATCTACGCTGAGTAAGGGGAAGTAAATAGCAATAGTAGTGCTACTCTCTAAGGAGGAGCCTGTAACAGTGGAAAAATCAGCCTGCACGATCTGCCGCACAATACCCACCAATGAATCACCACTGATTAAGTGACATCACCACACTGCATGATTCAGTGTGCTGATGATATTAGTATTGTTGTGCTGTCTACCTAATGACCCCGATGTCCTGCTGTTTGAACACAGTGTACAGAGGCTGACGGGAAGACCATCTTTTAGAAATGCGTGCGTTGGGCTATGTAGTGTTATGTGGATGCTATGTAGCGTTATGTGGATGCGTTGGGCTATGTAGTGTTATGTGGATGCTATGTAGCGTTATGTGGATGCGTTGGGCTATGTAGTGTTATGTGGATGCTATGTAGNTATGTGGATGCTATGTAGTGTTATGTGGATGCGTTGGGCTATGTCGCGTTATGTGGATGCTATGTAGCGTTATGTGGATGCGTTGGGCTATGTAGTGTTATGTGGATGCTATGTAGTGTTATGTGGATGCAATGCAGCGTTATGTGGATGCTATGTAGTGTTATGTGGATGCTATGTAGTGTTATGTGGATGCTATGTAGCGTTATGTGGATGCYATGTAGTGGTATGTGAATGCTATGTGTTCAGAGAATAGAAGTACAAGCACACCGCTGTATATGTTAGTCATTAAACTAAGCCGACTGTCAAAGCGTTAGAAGCTGGATGTCTATGAGAGGTGTTGATGACCGTGAATGTCCTATTAAGGACTTGGATGACAATATTATATGACTGCGGGGCCTGGGATGAGCTGTAGATGGTTGGTTGTGTGACAGTGGAAAACCTTGTGTGACTTACTCAGTCCTTTGTCATCAGGGTCCTGTGAAACAAAACAAGAGACACAACCACAAGAGAGACATTCATTACTGGAGCATAACACTCTGTTCAACCACCAGACACGACGACCGCAGCGCTGCACTGAACCCAAATGGTCAAGCCAACCAACTGATAAATCAAAGAGCAATGTTACTGGAGCGGAGACGCCGCCGGCCAAAGTCCACAGAGGAGTCCTGAGGTAGAGCTATGGTTTAGAGAGGTGGTTGAGCTAAGTATGGTTACAACTTTGGGGCCCGGAGTCTTTCCTGGTGGTCATGGTCCTAGTTATTAAAGCCCAATGCTCTACCTTGGTACTAGGGTTAGCTGCTGCAGGGCTAGTTGTTGTGTCTGGTGGTTCCTGTACGGCTCCTGTACGGTTCCTGTGCGTGAGGCTGCCCTGACCTACTGTTCTAGCGACCGTCCGTCTCCATAACGCTTTACTTACGGTCGACATCGCTCGTTTCCTGCTCGCTGTGCTCCTTGCTCTTGTTGTAGAAAGGGAACTTTCGGGAAAATAGGTTCTTTTTACGCTTGTCATTGAATGACTGCTGGGGAAGAGAGTGAGGGAGGGATGGAGGGTGGGACGGGGTCAAACAAGAAAGGGAAGGATGGAGGGAGGTGTCTAGTATTGGTGTAAACAAAACAAACCCAGGACAGTTACCCACAACCCTCTGAGCTGGACTTGGCAGACATCTTAGTTTAAGTGCACACAACTGACAATCTGTTACCATGAAGCAGGAAGTAATTCTGACCTTTGAGTCCAGATGACTTTGACTTTTTGAGTCAAGTTAACTCTATAGCTTCAGATTAGGGTAACTTGAAATTATGATCTGGATGAATTGAACGACAACAGAATAAGTATTTTAGACCGCGATGGCTACCGAGTCAGCTCAGTAAATGAAAAGAAACTATCAGACATTTGACCAAATAAATGACAAATTAATAAAAAGACACCCCATAGCCATACTGAATTAAAGCAGGAAGAAGGATGAAGACATCCCATAGCCATACTGAATTAAAGCAGGAAGAAGGATGAAGACATCCCATAGCCATACTGAATTAAAGCAGGAAGAAGGATGAAGACACCCCATAGCCATACTGAATTAAAGCAGGAAGAAGGATGAAGACACCCCATAGCCACGAGCATTACCAGCCCACGAGACGAGATTGTAGAAGAAGGGCTGTTTGATAGCGCAGGAAATGTCTCTTCGGGAAATAGGTTCTAGGTAAGTATGTAACGAACTGCTGTGTTCATGTCGAGATATGACTATGCTAGGTGGAGGAGAGAGTATGATAGAAACTGTTGAATGGCCATGTATATCTGGAGACTGGGTGGGTACGGTAGGAGGTCGATAAAAGCAAGGAACTGAGTTGGTGATGTCCAATAAGGTATATGGTAGGGAGGTAGTGTCAGTATTGTGGTAGTGAGAAAGAGCATGAAAGAGCAAAATCGTTTGTCTCAGCAGTGTACATAACGTTAGCCGTAGAAGAGATGAAGGCTGGTTTGTCCACTAAAGTCCTATGAGCTGGACCTATGGTCAGACATCGTTGAGAGTGATAAACGTGTCAGTTGTTCCATACAAACCTGACAATGTTCAGCTTACCATGAGAGGTCACA
This sequence comes from Salvelinus sp. IW2-2015, assembly GCF_002910315.2. Classification (NCBI taxonomy): domain Eukaryota; kingdom Metazoa; phylum Chordata; class Actinopteri; order Salmoniformes; family Salmonidae; genus Salvelinus; species Salvelinus sp. IW2-2015. The sequence goes on along the minus strand of NW_019943656.1, from coordinate 28,821 downwards.
GGGAAGAGTAATGATCTAGGACTCGTTTGTCCATTTGAGTCCAGGAGAACTTTGACTTTTTGAGTCAAGTTTTTAACTCCTATAGTGAGCTACACGATTAGGAAGATGAAGCGCTTGATAATTAGTCGACTACTGGATAATGTTACTTAGGTAGAACGCGAGCAAAAAGGACTGTTTGTCCATAGTATTACTTAGGTAGATAGAACCGAAGATGAAGGCTGTTTGGTCCGACATGGTCTAACTACCATAGGTAGGAAGGGTGCAGATGAAACGTGTCTGATGTTAAGAATTGAAAAAGAAGACTTACTCATATGTACATTTGACCAAAGAGTAAATGACAATTAATAAAAAGACACCGCACACCATAGGCATGCATAGCTACAGTATGTCTGCAATTTAAAGCAGTTACTTGAAGTAGAGAGGAGAAGAGAGTAGAACGAGCTCGCTATTGAGGTCCATGGTTCACATTCACTGTAGAGAGTATGAAAAGAACTGCAGTGTACACGCACAAGGATGAAGTTTGACATCATAGAGTAGCAGAGATGAGACATGGACTGCTAGTAATTTTAGAAGTCCAGTGTATATGAAAGCTGAGAAGACATAGGTAGACCCATAGAGATGAAGGCTGTCTGTCCATACTAGAATTTTACATTAAGGAGTACGAAGAAGGGAGAATGAACAGGCCTGTTTGTCCATGTTACTCCCATAGCCATCACTGAATTAAAGGCAGGAAGTAAGGATTAGAACAGAGAATGAAGGCATCTAGTTGTCCCTGCATATTAAATGCCATTATACACTGTTATATCTTATTGTATACTATATGCCTAAGGGTGTAGAAAGGAGAGATGAAGGTCTGTTGATCGCGATATGAGACCAAATCCGTTACTTAGCGATTATTAATAGTGGCTCAACTATACGTAGAATTGAGTCATTGTTTAGTACCCACAGCTAGGTTACTGAAAGAAGGTTATGGGACTTGAGGTAAAGGTAATCAAAGTGTACAGTATTGTAAGCGTACACTTTCCCAAATACTGCTTTGTCGTAATGCATTGCCCATCAAGTTAGAGATTAAACGATGATGAGTTGAATGGAGGAGTGAAGGCGGTTATCTAGTCAAGCGGGCTCCCTCCATAATAATAAAGGAATAGGAGATGTATCTACTGCTCTTTGTGTATAATGGACAGGAAGTAATCTAGCGCTGACATCTGGTGTATGATAAGGAAGGCACAAGTATCACGCTCACAATATGTATATAAGGTATTTAGGAAAGTATCGACATACCGCCGCTAGAGAGACTGAACGGCTGCTTTGTCCATGTTACTTAGTTGACGGAGATCGAAGGCTGTTTGGTTTCGTTACTTCGGTAGAAGAATGCAGGCTGTTTTCCACTCATTTGTGCGAATGAAAGCGTAAAGGACAAGTTTATGCTAGAATCAGGATGAAGGCTGTTTGTCCATCGTTACTAGGTAGCATAGACGAGATTGCATTATTGGTGGTACTGTTTGATACACATAGTTAGCTAAGGTAGGATAGTAAGAGATGCGAGCAAACTTCTATTTGGTTATACCAAAGGATTAGGAAAGTAATAATCAAACGCTCTATTGTGTATAAAGGAAAGGAAGATATGCACGTCTATTGGATAACTAGGAAGGAGTAAATAGGCGTAGACGAGCAATAGAACCTTGTGTAGTATACTGTTTATGACTGCCATGAAGGATTAACGTTATACAAGTAGACTACAGAGGATCTTGATCGATATGTGTCAAGTGATAGTAAATGGAGTCACACAAGGTAAAATATCACACATGCTTACTTGATGTGATGTAGTAAAGGAGAATGAAGTATGAGACTGCGAACATTCTGTTTTCATGTAGATATTAAAGGCTAAGGAATGATTCTACGGTCGCAGGCGTAGACCTTGTGTAAGGGTAATAGATTGTCCCAAATGGGAAGGAAGTAATGCCACGCTGTTGAAACCTATGTGTAAGTGTAGTAAGAGAAGTGAAAGGGAAGCTGATGCGTCCATACGTATCTACTATCTGTGTTATAAAAGGAGAGGGAAGTATAGAACGAAGATGAACAGGCCTCTGGGTTTTGTGTTCCATAGTAAATGTATAGGTATAGGATCAATAAGGAACTGACGAATGAACGCAAGTGCGCATTTTGTTATGATCCAAAGGAAGGAAGTATCACGCTTCGTTTTGTAGTATTACTAGGTTAGAGGGTAGAATTAGATAGACATGAAGGCTAGTTGTACCAGTGTCTACTATCCTTTTGTAGGTATAGAGGAGAATGAAGGCAGGTAGTATGTTATCACGCCATGCATTATTTGTAGTTAACTAAGGAAGGATAAGTAGTCACACTTGGTTAGAAGGAGTATCGTCCTACTGTGTAATAAAGGAGGAAGTATCACCGTCCTTTGTATAAAGGGAAGTAATCACGCTCCTTGTATAAAAGGATAGGAAGTATCACACTCCTTGTAATAAAGGAAGGAAGTATCCACGACTCCTTGTGTATAAAGGAAGGAAGTATCACGCTCCTTGTGTTATAAAGGAAGGAAGTATCACGCCTCTTTGTATAAAGAAGGGATATCACGCTCTTTGTATAAAGGAAGGAAGTATCACGCTCGCATGTGTGTATAAAGGAAGAAGTATCACGCTCCTTGTGTATAAAGGAAGGAAAGTATCACGCTCCTTGTGTATAAAGGAAGGAAGTATCACGCTCCTTTGTATTATAAGAGGAAGTATCACGCTCTTGTGTATAAAGAAGGAAGTATCACGCTCTCTTGTATAAAGGAAGGAAGTATCACGCTCCTTGTGTATATAAAGGGAAGGAAGTATCACGCTCCTTGTGATAAAGGAAGGAAGTATCACGCTCTGCTTGTGGTAGTAAATGGAAGGAAGTATACACGGCATCTTTGGTGTTAATAAATGAAGGAGTATCACACTCCTTGTATATAAAGGAAGTATCACGCTCCTGTAATCAAGATTTTTTAGCAACACTCATATTATAAAG
>NW_019943656.1:22491-25781 GCF_002910315.2 Salvelinus sp. IW2-2015 | reverse complement strand
TAAAAACAAGATCCCTTGCTACATCACCATAACGGATCAATTGCTTCAGCTAGATTTAAGATACTGATCAACACACAAAAAAGCAAGGAGAAAAAATATGAGGAAGGTGAAGTTGGATTGTATGCATGGAAAAGTAGAAAGGAGAGAGGTGGTTGGTGAGAGTAGGTAGTGAAGCAGTTTGACATCAATGGCAAGCGTATATCAGGCCTCTGCACTATACGGGCCATGCATTTGTCTGGGTGCCATGTTACAACACAAAGATGCCTTCCACATAACACATTCTATCTACACAGGTCTGTGCAGATTCATCAGGGAAAGAGTAGGAGTCCTAATCTAGGATCAGCTTCCCCCCTCGTCCATATACTCTTATTTAATACAAAACAGATCCTAGATCAGCCCTCCTCAGAGCACCCATGAACCACATCARCACACGATATAACAATCTAATGATCTCCCTTATTCATAAAGAGTCTCAGAGTAGGAGTGTTGATCTAGGATCAGTTTTGCCTTTTAGATCATGATTATTAAGAGGTGAAATCTGATCCTCGATCAGGATCTGAGACGCACTGTGAATAGGGCCACTGATCAGATCTGTGTAGAATCTGTGCATGTGGATGAAACGTACCAGTGTGTCGACGCAGCACAGTTCTCCTCTGAGAGACTCAGAGGTGGGGATATATTTTAGCTGAATAACTAGAGTGTTCTCTCGCCGGGAGATCTGGACATGCTGTTAACTATACAGCCTCTCACACACAGACTACCTCAGACAGCCAGAGATTAGTACATTAAACAGTAATTAGTACATTAAACAGTAATTAGTACATTAAACAGTAATTTGTACATTAAACAGTAAATGGTAGATTCATTTTGGTCATGTGAAAAAAACACACAAAAAAACAGCTTCACAATATAATTATGGATGGAATGCTAACTTGAAATCTGTGTGGATCTCACGTTCGTATTCCTGCCTAAAATATTATAAACTGCAAAACTATTGTATCTATATCAAATAAAGTAATAGGTCAGTGTAGTGTAATGAAAAGTGGCATGTTCAGTTTTAAAAAGGTTGTGTTCTTTCTGATGAACCGTGACTCTCTGGTTTCTGACTTTAAAATCAGCCCTACGTGTGGAAGGAATGGAGGTGCGATCTAAGTCCTTGGTTCCCAAACCGGGGGTATTAGGACCCCTCGGGGTACCTGGCCTATCCACACAGGGTACCTGGCCTATCCACACAGGGTACCTGGCCTATCCACACAGGGTACCTGGCCTATCCACACAGGGTCAAACCTGCCTAGGTCCAAGTACGAGGGTTACCTGCCGTATCACACAAGGGTATCGGTGGAACGTGTCAACACAACAGGGATGACTTGAGTAAGAGACGCACATGAGATGGATTAGGTAAATGGATATGCGGCACAGAAGTGGGTTATACTTCAGGGATTTACTCTGGCAGAGCAAACATTCAGTTTGGTGGCACACTAGCAGCTCAAAGGAAGGTTGAGGACCATTCTGTATTAGCATTCGTAAACCTCTTAGACCTCACTACTGCTTCAACAGTCGATACTGATGAACCCGATAGCAGACCGATTGTCAACAGCGACTGAGGAATCTATTAATTAGTAGGATCACGGGATAACCGTTGGTTAATGATGTGTGATTTAGTTTTACTGAAGGTGTTTATGGATTTTCACAAAGCTTAAACTACAACTATCTTGAGACATATCTTATTGTAAGCAATATTACCATTATAGTATTGATACTGTAACAGAGATCTCTACGGGTCACCTAACAGAGATCCTTATAGTTCACTGACAGAGATCCTCTACGGGTCACCTAACAGAGATCCTCTACGGGTCACCTAACAGAGATCCTCTACTGGTCACCTAAACAGAAGATCCTCTACGGTCGACCTAACAGAGAATCCTCTACTGGTCACCTAACAGAGATCTCTACTGAGTCATTAACAGAGATCCACTATAAGTTCACATGACAGAGATCCTCTACTGGTCACCTAACAGAGATCCACTATAGTTCACATGACAGAGATCCTTCTACGGGTCACCTAACAGAGATCCTCTACGGGTCACCTAATCAGAAGATCCACTATAGTTCACATGACAGGATATCCTCTACTGGTCCACCTACACAGAGATCCACTATAGTTCACATGACAGAGATCCTCTACTGGTCACCTAACAGAGATCCACTATAGTTCACATGACAGAGATCCTCTACTGGTCACCTAACAGAGATCCTCTACTGGTCACTTAACAGAGATCCACTATAGTTCACATGACAGAGATCCTCTACGGGTTACCTAAAACTCACCACTTTGTCTTGAGACCGGGCGTTGAATTTGACTGTCTTTAACCGCGCTCTCTCTTTTTTTTCAACCCTGTAGGAGAAAAGAGAGAAAGGGGGTGAGAAGACAGGAAAAGKGAGAAGAGAAGAGCGAGGGCTGCACCCATGGGTCACTGATTAAACATTGAACATATCGTGCCTTGAAACAAGCTGGCTATTTTCAGCCGGGGTATTGCGTGTGTGAAGACTCAGATCCTGATTCCCGTCTCTCTAGTAACTTCCACAGTGCTCTGCTGAGATTGAGGAGTAGAGGGGGACGGGATGATTCAGTCATCAGAGGGATAAAACAGTTGCCTTAAGGGGAAACCTTTTTATTTTCCCCAACTCTGTGAGAGCCTTGATGGCAGCATCATAAAAAAAAGTACCAGTAATTAAGTCCCTCCTACCTTTTTATTTAATTTAAATGAGACCCCGAAGGAAATATTAGCAGAATCCAAATTGTATTTTTTCCCCTTTGCGCTGCTTTTTCATTGTATTTAATCCTACAAAGCAAGTCTACAAAGCTCTACAAAGCTTTAAAATGTGAATCATTTCCTTCTTTCCTTTACAATGAGGACATCACTGCAGAATATGGCAATACCCCAGAGAGCAGGAGCGGGAAGAGAAGAAGAACTCAGAGCTCAGGATAAAATAACACAGTCTTCTTGCTCTCCATCAAGTACAGTACAGCTTTCCTTTAAATCTTCATTTGGTTTAACAGCCGTCTCAAACTACTTTTCAAGGCATGGCTGTTCGATGGCTGCTACAAACTTTCTATGCTACTGTTATTACTACTAATACTACTGCTGTTATTACTACTAATACTACTGCTGTTATTACTACTACTGCTGTTATTACTACTACTGCTGTTATTACTACTACTGCTGTTATTACTACTACTGCTGTTGCTACTGCTACTACTACTACTGCTGTTGTTACTACTACTGCTG
>NW_019943656.1:3465-18308 GCF_002910315.2 Salvelinus sp. IW2-2015 | reverse complement strand
CTGTATTACTACTACTGCTGTTATTACTACTACTCTACTGGCTGTTATTACTACTACTGCTGTTGCTACTGCTACGTACTACTACTGCTGTTGCTACTACAACTGGCTTGTTGCTACACTACTATACATACTGCATACTACTACTACTACTCTGTTGCTACTACTGTTGCTAACTTACTACTACTACTAACTGCTGGCTCGTTACTACTACTTGCTACTGCTACTGTTACTACCACCGCAACACTTACTACCAACTGCTGCTGTTACTACTACTACTGCTACTACTGCTGTTACTACTACTGCTGCTACTACTGTACTGCTGTTTGACTACTACTACTGTTATGTTACTACACTCAACACTGCTGATGTTTCCTACTACTACTACTTACTACTGCCTACTACTACTACTACTGTGTTACTGCTGCTGTTAACTACTATACTGTTGCTACTACTGCTGTTACTACTGCTGTTACTACTACTACTGTTACTGCTGCTACTACTACTACTGCTGTACTACCACCCAACACTACTATACTAATGCTGCTGTTACTACTACTGCAACACTGCTGCTGTTACTACTAATGCTACTACAACTACTAACTATTACTGAATGCTACTACTGTTGTTACTACCTTACTATTAATAGTGTTTGTTACAACTACTGTTAGTTACACTGTGTGTTACTACTATCTGACTCTGCTACTACTACAACAACTACTACTTCTGGTTACTACTACTAGCAGCTACTACTGCTGCTAATACTGCTACTGCTGCTAATACTTACTGATACTACCAAACCCTTTCTACTGCTGCTAATGACTACCTAACTACTGCTACTTGCTGTTACTACGCACTTACTTGCTGCTACTCTGCTGCTACTACACTACTATTACCAATACTACTACAGCTGTTACTACTACTACTGCTACTTACAGCCGCTCTACTACTATTACTGCTACTGCTACTACTACTGTTGGTACTATTACTGTTGCTACTACTACTACTATTACTGCCACAGATACTACTGCTGTTACTATACAACAACTACTACTTCTGTTACTACTACATCTATTATGCTGCTACTACTACTACTGTTACTACTACTACTACTGCTGTTACTACTACCACTGCTGCTGTTACTACTACTACTACTACTGCCACAGATACTACTGCTGTTTACTAAAGACAACAACTACTACTTCTGTTACTACTACATCTACTTATGCTGCTAATACTACTACTGCTGCTACTACCAATACTATTACCACTATCTGCTACTGCTACTACCGACCCACTACTACTATGCTGCTGATACTACTGTTACTGTTAATACTACTACCAACCACACTACTACTGCTACTGATACTACGCTGCTAAAATCTTCTACTACTACTACTACTACTGCTACTACTACTGCTACTTACTACTGCTATTCTCACTACTATATCATACTATACTAGCTACTGCTGCTACTGCTACTACTGCTGCTACTGCTACTACTACTGCTCCTACTGCTGCTACTGCTGTCTACTGCTGCTGCTACTGCTGCTACTGCTGCTACTACTTACTGCTTGCTACTACTACACTACTGCTATTGCTGCCATCTGATCTTCCAAGGTGACAAATGAACAGAGTCAGTGAGAAGCCAATTATCATCTGTCTGTCACCCTCTGTTGGGTGAGAGAGCGAGGGAGGGGGGAATAGAGGTGAAGCTCGACAGTGTGTGTGTGTGTGTGTGTGTGAGAGAGCGAGGGAAGGGGGAAATAGAGGTGAAGCTCGACAGTGTGTGTGAGAGAGAGAGCGAGGGAGGGGGAAATAGAGGTGAAGCTCGACAGTGTGTGTGTGTGTGTGTGTGTGTGAGAGAGAGAGCGAAAGAAACTGTAGGGTGTTTGAACTCTCAAGCTTAGAAACAGCTGATTCCAAGCGCCTCTTTGCAGAATAAGATGTGATAATGTGTTACTGACGTCAAAAGGCTGCTGAATAAACAGAGTTAGTGTAAGACCGATGGGTGGGTTTTTGTTTCGATGCAACTTTTTATTTATTTTTTTTGCCACAGAGAAGGTTTTCACTGAGACTGCAGTAGCACACCTCATTACAATCCTTGGCTCAACAGAAAATAGGGTTGTGGGTATACTCTCTGCCCCTATGGTACCCTTATGACAGTCACAGTGGCCATCAGCATTCACACCATGCTGTGCCCAGGGATAACGCCAGCACTGGGCTGGGGCTGACACACACACACACACACACAAACACACCACACACACAGCACACAACACACACACACACACACAACACACACACACACACAGAGCAAGCACAAGACAATGCAACGGTGTTTTAAACTGAATTCCCAAACTGCTGAGTCTGGTGAGTAAGAGGGTTATTTAAAGCCATATCGTGCTAACAGACAAAACTCTGTTACTACTACTACAGCTACTACTGCTGCTAATACTACTACTGCTGCTAATACTACTGATACTACCACCACTACTTCTACTGCTGCTAATACTACTGATACTACCACCACTACTACTACTGCTACTTCTGTTACTACCGCTACTTCTGCTGCTACTACTGCTGCTACTACCACTACTATTACCACTACTACTACAGCTGTTACTACTACTACTGCTACTACCACCGCTACTACTACTATTACTGCTACTGCTACTACTACTGTTGCTACTACTACTGTTGCTACTACTACTACTACTACTACTGCTGCTGTTGCTACTACTACTGCTACTACCACCGCTACTACTACTATTACTGCTACTGATACTACTGCTGTTTCTACCACTGCAACACTGCTGCTGTTACTATTACTGCTGCTACTACTACTACTGTTACTACTACTACTACTGATGTTACTACTACCACTGCTGCTGTTACTACTACTACTACTGCCACAGATACTACTGCTGTTACTACTACAACAACTACTACTTCTGTTACTACTACATCTACTTCTGCTGCTAATACTACTACTGCTGCTACTACCAATACTATTACCACTACTGCTACTGCTACTACTGTGTGTTGAAATGGGAATAAGAATAAGATAGTGTGTGATGTGTGTGGTGTGTGTGTGTGTGTGGGTGTGTGTGTGTGTGTGTGTGCATGTGTCAGCCCAGCCCAGTGCCTAACAAGTATATCCTGGGCACAGCATGGTGTGGAATGCTGATGCCTAACATAAATGACTGGCTGTCATAAGGGTACATAGGGGCAGAGAGTATACCCACAACCACATTTCTGTTTAGCCAAGGATTGTTAGAGTGCTCTGCAGTCTCTCAGTGAAAACACTTCTCTGTGGCAAAAAATAAATAAAAGGTTTGCCATCGAAACAAAAACAACACAACAACACAATAACAATATAATACATATACACTAACTCTGTTTATCACAAGCAAGCCCCTTGACGTCATGTAACACATTATCACATCTTATTCTGGGCCAAAGAGGCGCTTGGAACAAGCTGTTTCATTAAGCTTGAGAGTTCAAACACCCTACAGTTCTTTCGCTCTCTCATTCTCACACACAACAAAACCAAAAAAACGAGCACACACACTGTCGAGCTTCACCTCTATTTCCCCCCTCTCCCGCTCTTTCTCTCTCACACACACTGTCGAGCTTCAAACCTCTATTTCCCCCTTCCCTCGCTCTCTCACACACACACACACACACACCACTGTCGAGCTTCACCTCTATTTCCCCCCTCCCTCGCTCTCTCACCCAACAAGGGTGACAGGACAGATGATAATTGGCTTCTCACCGACTCTGCGTTCATTATGTCACCTTGGAAGATTCAGATGCGCATAAGCAGCTAGTAGTAGTAAGTAGCAGCATAGTAGTAAGCAAGCAGTAGCAGCAAGTAGCAGCAGCTAGTTAGCAGCAGCAAGTAGCAGCAGTAGTAGCAGTATTAGAGCAGTAGCAGCCAGTAATAAGCAGTAGCAGCATAGATAAGTAGTAGTAGTGAGTAGTCAGTAGTAAGTGAGTAGCCAGTAGTAGTAGCAGTAGGTAGTCTAGCAGTTAGTAGTAGTAGTAGTAGAACTAAAATAATAAAACAAAACAGTATATCAGTAGCAGTAGTGAGTGGTGGTGGTGGGTAGAGTATAACAGTACAATAGTATTAGCAGCAAGTAGTAGGTAGGGTGTAAAGTAGCAGTAGCAGTAGTGGTAATAGTATGGTTATAGTCAGCAGTATAGTAGTATTAGCAGAAAACAATAATAAATGTAATAAAAATAACAGAATATATATCTAATTCGTTGTAGTAGTAACAGCAGTATAAAACAATAGAATATAAGAAAGAACAAAATATATATAATAATATCTAAAGTAGTAGTAACATCAGCAGTGGTAGATGAGTAAACAGCAGTAGTATTAGTGCTAACAGTAGATAAGAATAGATACACATAAGTAGATGTAGTAGTAACAGAATGTAGTTGTTGTACAGTAGTAAACAGCAGTAGTATCTGTCGGCAGTAATAGTAGTAGAGTAACAAAACAGTAGTAGCTACCAACAGTAGTAGTAGCAGTTAGCCAGTAATAGTAGGAGTAGCAGGTCGGTAGAGCAGTAGTAGTAGTAACGCTGTAGTAGTAGTGGTTAATAAATAATGAGTCTATAGTAGCAGCAGTAAGTAGCAGCAGACAGTAGCCAAGGTAGTAACCAGAAGTAGCAGTAGTGTAGTGGTGGTGGAGTATCAGTAGTATAGCAGCCAGTAGAAGGAGTGTGGGAGTTATCAAGTAGTATATAGCAGCAGTAGTAGGATTAGCAGCAGTAGTACTGAATAAATAAAGTAGTAACAGAAAGTAGTAGTTGTGTAAGAGTAGACAGTAGTGTAGTAACAACAGTTCGGTACTAACAGTAGTTGTAACAACACTATTAATAAGTTAAATATCATACACATAGTAGCATGTGCAGTATGTGATGTTTGTAGCATTAATATAAAGGTAACAAACAAAGCAGTGTTGCAGGTAGTTAGAATAACAACAAAGCAATTAGGTAGTAAGTAGTGTTTTGCTGGTGGGAGTAGAAACAACAGTAGTAGTAGGTTAGCAGCAGTAACAGTAGTAGTAGTAACAGCAGTAGTAACAGCAGGTTCACTTAGGACAACCAGTAGTAGTAAGTAAGGCAGACAGCATACAACAAGTAGTAAGTAGTCAGTAGCGAGGGCGTGTAGTAGTAGTAGTACGGAACATCAGGCAGCTGTGTGCATGTAAGTAACCAGTAACATAGTAGTAAGTAACAGCAGCAGTAACAGTAGTAGCAGCAGTAGTTAGTAACAGCAAAAAGTAGTAAGCAGTAAAATACAAAAATAGTAACAGCAAGCAGGGTAGATAAGAAAATAGCGGCCGGTGGTGCGTGACTCCTAGCAGTAGTAGGTAACAGCAGCAGTAGTACAGTAGTAAAAATAGTAGCCAACAGTTAGTAGCAACCAGCCCCCAGTAGTAGTAGTAGTAGCAGTAAGTAGTAGTACAACAGCATAGAATAAACAAAAGTAAGCAACAGCAGTAGTAATAAGTAAGCAGTAGGCAACAGCATGTAGTAGTAATAACAGCAGTAGTACGTTAATAACAGCAGTACTGTAATAAACAGCAGTAGTAGTATACAACAGCAGTAGTCAGTGTAGCAAGTAGCAACAGAGGTAGTAGCTAATAAACAGCAGTAGTGTAATACAGCAGTCAGAGTAATAACAGCAGTAGTAGTAATAACAGCAAGTAGTATTAAGTTAAGTAATAACAAGCAAGTAGTATTGATAGTCAATAACAGTAGCATAGAAAGAGTTGTACACCATCGAAACAAGCCATGCCTTTGAAAAGTAGTTTGAGACGGCTGTTTAAAACCAAATGAAGATTTAAAGGAAAAGCTGTACTGTACTTGATGAGAGCAGAAGAACTTGTTATTTATTCCTGAGCGACTGAGTTCGCGTCTACCTTCCCGCTCCTGCTCTCTGGGTATTGCCAATATTATCTGCCGGTGTCTACTTGTAAAGGGAAAGAGGAAATGATTCACATTTTTAAAGCTTTGTAGAGCTTTGTATACAAATATATAACATATCAAATAATTACAATGAAAAAGCAGCGCAAAAGGGGAAAAAACATATATTTTTTTGGATTCTGCTAAATATTTCCTCGGGGGTACTAACATATATAATAATTAAAATAAAAAGTAGGAGGACTAATTTACTGGACTTTTTTTTTATGTGCTGCCATCAGGCTCTCACAGAGTAATAATAAAGGTGTCCCCTTTAAGCAACTGGTTATCCTCTAATGACGGAATTCATCCCGATTCCCCCCTCTACTCCTCAATCTCAGCAGAGCACTGGGGAAGTTACTAGAGAGACGAATCAGGATCTGGAGTCTACCCACGACTACCCACAGCTGAAAATAGCCAGCTTGGTTTCAGGCACGATATGTTCAATGTTTAAATCAGTGACCCATGGGTGCAAAGCCTCGCTCTTCTCTTCTCCCTAATATAATACACTGTAACAATACAACAACAACAAACAACAACAAATACAATACACAAAACATACCGACAGGCGTTGAAAAAAAAGAGAGAGGCGCGGTGTAAAGACAGTCAAAATTCAACGCAAAAACACGGTCTCAAGACAAAGTGGTGAGTTTTAGGTAAACCCGTAGAGGATCTCTGTCATGTGAAACTATAGTGGATCTGCTGTTAAGTGACCAGTAGAGGATCTCTGTTAGTGTAAACCAGTAGAGGATCTCTGTCATGTGACATAATAGATGAAACTAACAATAATTATAAGGTGACAGTAAGAGGATCCTCTGTCATGTGAACTATAGTGGATCTGTTCTGTTAGGTGACCCGTAGAGGGATCTCTGTAGTGACCCGTAGAGGAGCTCTTCATAAAGACAATAAGTGAACTATAGTGGACTCTGTATAGGTGGACCAGATAGAGGATAGCGTCATCTGTAAACTATAGTGGATCTCTGATATATAACCACGTAGAGGACTCTGTTAGGTGGAACCCGTAGAGGATGCTCTGTCATGTTGAAACCTAATAAAATGGAATCTCTGTTAGGTGACCAGTAGAGGATCTCTGTCATGTGAACTATTAGTGGATCTCTGTTAAAAAAGTATGACCAGTAGAGATCTCGTTAGGTGACCAGCTAGAGGAAGTCTCCCTGTTAGGTCCGACCCGTGGAGGCAATCCTGTTTAGAGTGGACACAATAAGAATAACATCTGTTAGGTGACCCCGTAGAGGATCTCTGTTAGGGACCCGTAGAGGATCTCTGTCATGTGAACTATAGAGATCTCTGTTAGGTGACCGAAAAAGAACAATAACAATAATACCATATCATACTATTTAATGGTAATATTGCTTTACAATAAGATATCTTCAAAGGATAGTTGTAGTTTAAGCTTTGTGAAAATCATCTCTCTTTTCCCTCCTAAAACACAAACAACAGAATAATAGAATAATATATATATATGAGAGAGATTTTCACCAAAGCTTAAAACTACAAACTATCATTAGAAATAATCTTAATTGTAATCAATATAACCCATTATAGTATTGATCTGATCGAAATCCTCTACGGTCACCTAACAGAAGATCCTCTATGTTTCCACATGACAGAGATCCTCTACGGGTTCACCTAACAGGTACCCGCTACGGGTCACCTAACAGAGATTCTCTACTGTGTACGCTTTAAACAGAGATCCTCATACGGGTCACACTAACAGAGATACCTCTTATCTGGTCACTAACAGATCCTTCACTGGCACTTAACACGAGATCCACATATAGTTTCACAATGACGAGAAGATCTCGTACTGGTCACCTAACAGAGATCACTAGAGTAATACAATGAAGAGATCGCTTCTACGGGCTCACCTAACAGAGAGTCTCTACGGGTCACTCTAACAACGAGATCCCACTATAGTTACATGAAGATATCCTCTTTAACTGGTACACTAAAGAGATATCCACTATAGTTCACAGCAGAATGCCTACAGGGTCACTAACAGAGCATCTTCTAGGGTCCTAACAGGAATCCACTATAGTTCACATGACAGAGATCTCTACTGGTCACCTAACAGAGATCCACTATAGTTCACATGACAGGAGATTCCCTCTACTGGTACCTAACAGAGATCTCTACTGGTTCACTTAACAGAGATCCACTATAGTTCACATGACAGAGATCCTCTACGGTTATAACTCACCACTTTGTCTTTGAGACGGGCGTTTGAATTGACTGTCTATTAACCGCGCTCTCTCTTTTTTCAACCCTGTAGGAGAAATGAGAGAAGGGGGTGAGAAGACAGGAAAAGGGAGAGAGAGAAGAGCGAGGGCTGCACCATGGGTCAACTGATTAAACATTGAACATATCGTGCCTTGAAACAAGCTGGCTATTTTCAGCCGGGTATATTGCGTGTGTGAAGACTCAGATCTGATTCCCGTCTCTCTAGTAACATTCACATGTGCTCTGCTGAGATTGAGGAGTAGAGGGGACGGGATGATTCAGTCATCAGAGGAATAAAACAGTCTTAGAGGGGAACACTTTTTATTTTCCCAACTCTGTGAGAGCCTTGATGCAGCATCATAAAAAAAAGTTACCAGTAATTAGTCCTTACCTTTTTTTAATAAATATTAGACCCCGAAGGAAATATTAGAGGAATCCAAATTGTATTTTTTTCCCCTTTGCGCTGCTTTTTATTGTATTTAATCCTACAAAGCCAAGTCTACAAAGCTCTACAAAGCTTTAAAAATGTGAATCATTTCCTTCTTTCCTTTACAATGAGGACATCACCTGCAAATATGGCAATACCCAGAGAGCAGGAGCGGAAAGAAGAAGAACCAGAGAGCTCAGGATAAAATAACAGTCTTCTGCTCTCCATCAAGTACAGTACAGCTTTCCTTTAAATCTTCATTTGGTTTAAACAGCCGTCTCAAACTACATTTTCAAGGCATGGAGCTGTTTACCGAGTGCTGCTACAAACTTTTCTATGCTACTGTATTAACTACTAATACTAATACTAATTATTACTACTATACACTGCTGTTATTACTACTACTGCTGTTATTACTACTACTGCTGTTATTACTTACGCTGTTTACTACTACTGCTGTTGCTACTGGTCTACTACTACTACTGCTGTTGTTTACTACTACTTGTTATTACTACTACTGCTGTTCATTACTACTACTGCTGTTATTACTACTATGCTGTTGTTGCTACTGCTAACTACTACTACGCTGTTGTACTACTACTACTTACTGCGTGTTACTACTACACTACTGCTACTACTACTACTACTGCTGTGCTAACTACTGTTGCTACTAAACTACTTACTACTACTGCTGTCGTTACTACACTGCATGCTACTGTTTACTACCACCGCAACACTACTACCTCACTGCTGCTGTTACTACTACTACTGCTACTACTGCTGCTTACTACTACTGCTTGCATACTACTTTACTGCTGCTGTTACTACTATATATTACTGTGACTACACTGCAAACTGGCTGATGTTCCTACTACTACTACTTACTACTGCCGCTACTTACTACTACTTACTGCTGTTACTGCTAGCTGTACTACTACTTAGCTTTGCTACTACTCTGTTACTATGCGCACTACTACTGTCCTGACTACTACTACTGCTGCTACACACCCACCAATACTACATGTACAATAGTATACTACTACTGCAAGCACTGCTGCTGTTACTACTAATGCTACTACAACTACATACTATTACTGCAATGCTACTACTGTTGTTACTACACTACTATTAATAGTGTTTTACAACTACTGTTAGTACCACGTTGTTACTACTACTACTGCTGCTACACTACAACAACTACTACTTCTGTTACTACTTAAACAGACTTTACTACTTGCTGCTAATACTTATACTGCTGCTAATACTACTGATTACTAACCAACCACTACTTCTACTTCTGCTTAGCTACTGATAATAACCACAAACTACTATACTGCACTTCTGTTACTTACCGCTACTTCGTTGCTGCTACTACTGCTGCTACTACCACTACTATTACCACTACTACTACAGCTGTACTTACTACTGTACTACACAAACAAGCTATAACTATATATATGCTACTGCTACTACTACTGTTGGTACTATACTGTTGCTGACTACTACTAACTATTACTGCCACAGATACTACTTGCTGTTCACTATACAACAACTACACTTCTGTTACTACTACATCATCTACTTCATCTACTACTACTACTGTTACTACTACTACTACTGCTGTTACTACTACCACTGCTGCTGTTACTACTACTACTACTACTGCCACAAGATACTACTGCTGTTACACTACAACAACTACTACTTCTGTTACTACTAAATCTACTTATGCTGCTATCTACTACTGCTGCTACTACCAATACTATTACCACTACTGCTACTGCTACTACCACCCTACTACTACATGCTGCTTATACATGTTCTGTTAATACTACCACCACCACTACTACTGCTACTGATACTACTGCTGCTAATACTTTACTTAACTACATACATACTACTGCTACTACTACTGCTACTACTACTGCTACTACTACTTTATACATACTACTACTACTACATACTGCTGCTACTGCTACTACTGCTGCTACTGCTACTACTACTGCTACTACTGCTGCTACTGCTGCTACTGCTGCTGCTACTGCTGCTACTGCTGCTACTACTACTGCTTGCTACTACTACTACTACTGCTATTGCTGCCATCTGATCTTTCCAAGGGACAAATGAACCAGAGTCAGGTGAGAAGCCAATTATCATCTGTCTGTCACCCTCTGTTGGGTGAGAGAGCGAGGGAGGGGGAATAGAGGTGAAGCTCGACAGTGTGTGTGTGTGGTGTGTGTGAGAGAGCGAGGGAAGGGGGAAATAGAGGTGAAGCTCGACAGTGTGTGTGAGAGAGAGAGCGAGGGAGGGGGGAAATAGAGGTGAAGCTCGACAGTGTGTTGTTTTGTGTGTGTGTGAGAGAGAGAGCGAAAGAAACTGTAGGGTGTTTGAACTCTCAAGCTTAATGAAACAGCTGATTCCAAGCGCCTCTTTGCAGAATAAGATGTGATAATGTGTTACTGACGTCAAAAGGGCTGCTGAATAAACAGAGTTAGTGTAAGACCGATGGGTGGGTTTTTGTTTCGATGAACACTTTATTTATTTTTTTGCCACAGAGAAGGTTTTCACTAGAGACTGCAGTAGCACACCACTATACAATCCTTGGCTAAACAGAATATTATACTCTCTGCCCCTATGGTACCCTTATGACGCCAGTCACAGTGGCATCAGCATTCACACCATGCTGTGCCCAGGGATAACGCCAGCACTGGGCGGGCTGACACACACACACACACACACAACACACACAACACACACACACACACACACACACACACACACACACACACACACACACACACAGAGCAAGCACAAGACAATGCAACGGTGTTTTAAAACTGAATTCCCCAAACTGCTGAGTCTGGTGAGATAGAGGCTTATTAAGACCAATATCCTAACAGACAAATCCTACTAATTCAAACTTTTTTTTGGCTAATCTCTAAAAATAGATTTGAGTGTTGGAGACACAGAACCAGGGTTGGGCAACTTCAATCCCGGGACAGACATGTGAAAACAGTAGGTACTCTAACCCTGAGCACCAGCTTCTAACCCTTACTCCTCCTGCTAGGATGACTCCAACCTCTTCCACCTCTCCTTCATGTCTGACGTGCCGCCACCACTCGTCATCGGAGGCATTCACCACATGAAGGATGTCTCCAAAGTGGAAGTTGAGCCCCGGTGGGCAGCCCCGAGTCCTTGCCCTGTCATAGTCAAACAGAGCCCTGGAGGGGAGAGAAACACCATTACAATCATCAACACCACAACAACAACAACAATAGATGAGGGTGGAACTGTCTTTGTCAAACTGGAGAGAGAAACAACACGACAAACTCAATGACATATCTTCAGTATAAATACATATTTCACATTATTAGGGAGCTGTTAGTTAAGGAGAATGATTTCATGAGGCCTGTAAGAAAAAGAACCGCTAGGCGAGGTCTTTTTAATATAAATACATGACACAAAAAACAGGGAAGGCAAAGAGCGTGAGCATGATTGACCACCTGAGATTGGTGTGTGATAGTGGTCCACATGTCAGAGAGTCTATGTGTCCAGGAGAGACTCGAGAAGCATGAGAAGCATGGATGTACTGAGTTCAGATACAGATCACAGGCACTGAGCACTGAGCAGGTGTTCCATATAATAAATAGAAGAGTGATTCCTGAATAGATGCCAAACATATTGCAGCACGCAAAGCACAGCTCAGGAGAGCTTTACCCACTGCAGAACCTTGACATTGTGTTTTCGTGTGCATCTGCCTGCTAAGGAACTGGAGCTGAAGTAACAGCCGTCCCCTAGCATCCAGCCTGCCAGCCTCATGTCCATGTCATTCCTTCTCTTCCAAAGGCTGTCGCCTCATGTCCATGTCTTTCCTTCATCAATTCAACAGGGCTGTCCTGCCTCATGTCCTGTCTTTCCTTCATCAATAACAGGGCTGTCTGCCTCATGTCCATGTTTCCTTCATCTATTAAACAGAGCTGTACTGCCTCATCCCTGTGTCTGTCCTTCATCATTAAACAGAGCTGTCGCCTCATCCCTGTGTCTGTCCTTCATCTATTAACAGAGCTGTCTCTGCCTCTCCTGTGTCTTCCTTCATCTATTAAACAGAGCTGTACTGCCTCATCCCTGTGTCTTCCTTTCATCTATGAACAGAGCTGTACTGCCTCATCCCTGTGTCTGTCCATCTATTAAACAGAGCTGTCCTGGCCTCATCCCCTGTGTCTGTCCTTCATCTATTAAACAGAGCTGTCCTGCTCATCCCTGTGTCGTCCTTCATCTATTAAACAGAAGCTGTCCTGCCTCATCCCTGTGTCTGTCCTTCATCTATTAAACAGAGCTGTCCTGCCTCATCCCGTGTCTGTCCTTCATCTATTAAACAGAGCTGTCCTGCCTCATCCCTGGTCTGTCCTTCATCTATTAAAACAGAGCTGTCCTGCCTCATCCTGTGTCTGTCCTTCATCTATTAAACAGAGCTGTCCTGCCTCCCATCCCTGTGTCTGTCCTTCATCTATTAAACAGAGCTGTCTGCCTCATCCCTGTGTCTGTCCTTCATCTATTAAAACAGAGCTGTCCTGCCTCATCCTGTGTCTGTCCTTCATCTATATAACAGAGCTGTCCTCCGCATCCCTGTGTCTGCCTTCATCTTATCAGACTGTCCTGCCTCTACCTGTGTCTGTCCTTCATCTATAAACAGAGCTGTCCTGCCTCATCCCTGTGTCTGTCCTTCATCTATTAAACAGAGCTGTCCTGCCTCATCCCTGTTCTGTCCTTCATCTATTAAACAGAGCTGTCCTGCCTCATCCCTGTGTCTGTCCTTCATCTATTAAACAGACTGTCCTGCCTCATCCCTGTGTCTTCCATCTTATTAAACAGAGCTGTCCTGCCTCATCCCTGTGTCTGTCCCTTCATCTATTAAACAGAGCTGTCCTGCTCATCCCTGTGTCTGTTCCTTCTTCTATTAAACAGAGCTGTACTGCCTCATACCCTGTCTCCATCTATTAAACAGAGCTGTCCTGCCTCATCCCTGTGTCTGTCCTTCATCTATTAAACAGAGCTGTCCTGCCTCATCCCTGTGTCTGTCCTTCATCTATTAAACAGAGCTGTCCTGCTCATCCCTGTGTCTGTCCTTCATCTATTAAACAGAGCTGTCCTGCCTCATCCCTGTGTCTGTCCTTCATCTATTAAACAGAAGCTGTACTGCCTCATCCCTGTGTCTGTCCTTCATCTATTAAACAGAGCTGTACTGGCCTCATCCCTGTTCTGTCCTTCATCGATAAACAGAGCTGTACTGCCTCATCTGTGTGTCCTTCATCTTAGCACTGCAGCAGAGGACAGATGGAGCTGACAAAGCTGGATACTAGGAAAACAGTGTCTAGGTCAGAAAAATGTAAGTCCACAAGGTACCGTGGAGAAAACAGAATGCATCTTAGTGTAGTGTACCGTGGAGAAAACAGAATGCATCTTAGTGTTAGTGTACCGTGGAGAAAACAGAATGCATCTTAGTGTAGTTGGAGGAAAACAGAATGCATCTTAGTGTAGTGTACCGTGGAGAAAACAGAATGCATCTTAGTGTAGTGTGGAGAAAACAGAATGCATCTTAGTGTAGTGTACCGTTGGGAGAAACAAGAATCATCTTTAGTGTAGTCTGTGGAGAAAACAGAATGCACTTAGTGTAGTGTGGAGAAAACAGAATGCATCTTAGTGTATGTGGAGAAAACAGAATGCATCTTAAGTGTAGTTGTGGAGAAAACAGAATGCATCTTAGGGTAGTGTGGAGAAAACAGAATGCATCTTAGTGTAGTCGTGGAGACAGAATGCTCTTAGTGTACCGTAGAAACAAAACAACTTAGTGTACCGTGGAGAAAACAGAATGCATCTTAGTGTACCGTGGAGAAAACAGAATGCATCTTAGGTGTACGTGGGAGAAACAGAATGCATCTTAGTGTACCGTGGAGGAAACAGAATGCATCTTAGTGTACCGTGGAGAAAACAGAATGCATCTTAGTGTAGTTGGAGAAAACAGAACATCTTATGTACGTGGAGAAAACAGAATGCATTTAGTGTAGTGTGGGTGAGAAAAACAGAATGCATCTTAGTGTTACCGTGGAGAAAACAGAATGCATTTGTAGGTTACCGTGGAGAAACAGAATGCATCTTAGTGTTAGTGTACCGTGGAGAAAAACAGAAAGCATCTTTAG
>NW_019943656.1:0-3440 GCF_002910315.2 Salvelinus sp. IW2-2015 | reverse complement strand
GAGCAAGCACAAGACAATGCAACGGTGTTTTAAAACTGAATTCCCCAAACTGCTGAGTCTGGTGAGTAAGAGGGCTTATTTAAAGCCATATCGTGCTAACAGACAAAACTCCTACTAATTCAAACTTTTTTTGGCTAATCTCTAAAAATAAGATTTGAGTGTTGGAGACACAGAACCAGGGTTGGGCAACTTCAATCCCCGGGACAGACAACATGTGAAAACAGTAGGTACTCCTAACCCTGAGCACCAGCTTCTAACCCTTACCTCCTCCTGCTAGGGATGACTCCAACCTCTTCCACCTCTCCTTCATGGGTCACCTGACGTGCCTGCCACCACTCGTCATCGGAGGCATTCACCACATGAAGGATGTCTCCAAAGTGGAAGTTGAGCCCCTGGCTGGGCAGCCCCGAGTCCTTCGCCCTGTCATAGTCAAACAGAGCCCTGGAGGGAGAGAAACACCATTACATCATCAAACAGCGCCATGCAGACAACAACAACAATAGATGAGGGTGGAACTGTCTTGTCAAACTGGGAGAGAGAAACAACACGACAAACTCAATGACATATCCTTCAGTATAAATACATATTTCACATTATTAGGGAGCTGTTAGTTAAGGAGAATGATTTCATGAGGCCCTGTAAGAAAAAAAAACGACGCTAGGCGAGGTCTTTTTAATATAAATACATGACACAAAAACACACAGGGAAGGCAAAGAGCGTGAGCATGATTGACCACCTGAGATTGGTGTGTGATGACGTGGTCCACATGTCARAGAGTCTATGTGTCCAGGAGAGACTCGAGAAGCATGAGAAGCATGGATGTACTGAGTTCAGATACAGATCACAGGCACTGAGCACTGAGCAGGTGTTCCATATTAAAATAGATATGAGTGATTCCTGAATAGATGCCAAACATATGCAGCACGCAAAGCACAGCTCAGGAGAGCTTTACCCAGTGCAGAACCTTGACATTGTGTTTTCGTGTGCATCTGCCTGCTAAGGAACTGGAGCTGAAGTAACAGCCGTCCCCTAGCATCCAGCCTGCCAGCCTCATGTCCATGTCTTTCCTTCATCAATTCAACAGGGCTGTCCTGCCTCATGTCCATGTCTTTCCTTCATCCAATTCCAAACAGGGCTGTCCTGCCCATGTCCATGTCGTTTCCTTCATCAATTCAACAGGGTGTCCTGTTCTCTATGTCCATGTCCTTTCCTTCAATCTATTAAAAGAGCTGTACTGCCTCATCCTGTGTCTGTCCTTCATCTATTAAACAGAGCTGTCCTGCCTCATCTGTGTCTGTCCTTCATCTATTAAACAGAGCTGTCTGCCTCATCCCTGTGTCTGTCCTTCATCTATTAAACAGAGCTGTACTGCCTCATCCCTGTGTCTGTCCTTCATCTATGAAACAGAGCTGTACTGCCTCATCCCTGCTGTCCATCTA
The DNA here is from genome assembly GCF_002910315.2 of Salvelinus sp. IW2-2015. Classification (NCBI taxonomy): domain Eukaryota; kingdom Metazoa; phylum Chordata; class Actinopteri; order Salmoniformes; family Salmonidae; genus Salvelinus; species Salvelinus sp. IW2-2015. Next base: position 2,001 of record NW_019943656.1, on the reverse strand, counting down.
TTAAACAGAGCTGTCCTGTCCTCATCTCTGTGTCTGTCCTTCATCTATTAAACAGAAGCTGTCTCCTCATCCCTGTGTCTGTCTTCATCTATTAAACAGAGCTGTCTGCCTCATCCCTGTGTCTGTCCTTCATCTATTAAACAGAGCTGTCCTGCCTCATCCTGTGTCTGTCCTTCATCTATTAAACGAGCTGTCCTGCCTCATCCCTGTGTCTGTCCTTCATCTATTAAACAGAGCTGTCCTGCCTCATTCTTCTGTGTTTGTCCTTCATCTATTAACAGAGCTGTCCTGCCTCATCCCTGTGTCTGTCCTTCATCTATTAAACAGAGCTGTCCTGCCTCATCCCTGTGTCTGTCTCATTCTATTAAACAGAGCTGTCCTGCCTCATCCCTGTGTGTCTGTCTCTCATCTATTAAACAGAGCTGTCCTGCTCATCCTGTGTCTGTCCTTCATCTATTAAACAGAGCTGTCCTGCCTCATCCTGTTCTTGTCCTTCATCTATTAAACCGAAGCTGTCCTGCCTCATTCCTCTGTGTCTGTCCCTTCATCTATTAAACAGAGCTGTCCTGCCTCATCCTGTGTCTGTCCTTATTTATTAAACAGAGCTGTCCTGCCCTATCTTGTGTCTGTCTTCATCTATTAAAAGATCTGTCCTGCCTCATCCCTGTGTCTGTCCTTCATCTATTAAACAGAGCTGTCCCTGCCTCATCCCTGTGTCTGTCCTTCATCTATTAAAACAGAGCTGTCCTGCCTCATCCCTGGTTGTCCTCATCTATCATAAGAGTGTTAGCTCTACCTGTGTCTGTCCTTCATCTATAACCAGTTTGTCTGCCTGCTCATCCCTGTGTCTGTCCTTCATCTATTAAACAGAGCTGTCCTGCCTCATCCCTGTGTCTGTCCTTCATTTTTAACAGTGTGCCTGCCTCATCCCTGTGTCTGTCCTTCATCTATTAAACAGAGCTGTCCTGCCTCATCCCTGTGTCTGTCTTCATCTATTAACAGAGCTGTACTGCCTCATCCCTGTGTCTGTCCTTCATCTATTAACAGAGCTGTACTGCTCATCCCTGTCTGTCCTTCATCTATTAAACAGAGCTGTACTGCCTCATCCCTGTGTCTTTCCTTCATCTATTAAACAGGGCTGTCATGAAGCACTGTAGGACAGATGGAGCTGACAATGTGGATACTAGGAAAAGTGTCTGGTCAGAATGTAAAGTCCACAAGGTACCGTGGAGAAAACGAATGCATCTTAGTGTAGTGTACCGTGGAGAAAATAGAAAAACAGAATGCATCTTAGTGTAGTGTACCGTGGAGAAAACAGAATGCATCTTAGTGTAGTGTACGTGGAGAAAACAGAATGCATCTTTAGTGTAGCGCCGGAGATAAACAGAATGCATCTTAAGTGTAGTGTACGTGGAGAAAACAGAATGCATCTTTAAGTGTAGTTGTGGAGAAAACAGATATGCATCTTAGTGTAGTGTGGAGAAACAGAATGCATCTTAGTGTACTGTGGAGAAAACAGAATGCATCTTAGGTGTAGTGTGGAGAAAACAGAATGCATCTTAGTGGTAGTGTGGAGAAACAGAATGCATCTTAGTGTAGTGTGGAGAAACACGAATGCATCTTAGTGTCACCGTGGAGAAAACAGAATGCATCTTAGTGTACCGTGGAGAAAACAGAATGCATCTTAGTGTACCGTGGAGAAACAGATGTTTAGTGTACCGTGGAGAAAACAGAATGATCTTAGTGTACCGTGAGAAAACAGAATGCAATCTTAGTGTAGTGTGGTGAGAAAACAGAATGCATCTTAGTGTACCGTGGAGAAAACAAATGGCATCTTAGTGTCCGGGATGAAACCCAGAATGCATCTTATGTTGTAGTGTGAGAAACAGAATGCATCTTAGTGTACCGTGGAGGAAAACAGAATGCACTTAATGTGAGTTTGGAGAAAACCAGAATGCATCTTAGTGAGTGTACCCGTGGAGAAACAGAATGCATCTTTGT
>NW_019943655.1:103962-114108 GCF_002910315.2 Salvelinus sp. IW2-2015 | reverse complement strand
AACTCTACCCACACACTCGGCTGGACTACTAGACGCACCACACACACTACCACTGGACTCTACCCACCACTGACTGGACTTTCTACCCACAACACTCGCTGGACTCTACCCAAACCACTCGCTGGACTCTACCCACACACTGCCCCCACATGGACTCTACCCAGACACTGACTGGACTCTACCCAGACACTGACTGGACTCTACCCACACACTGACTGGACTCTACCACACACTGACTGGACTCTACCCCACACTGACTGGACTCTACCCACACTGACTGGACTCTACCCACACACTGACTGGACTCTACCCATACACTGACTGGACTCTACCCACACACTGACTGGACTCTACCCAAAACACTCGCTGGACTCTACCACACACTCGCTGGACTCTACCCACACACTCACTGGACTCTACCCACACACTGCTGGACTCTACCCATACCACGACTGGACTCTACCCACACACTGACTGGACTCTACCCCACACACTCGCTGGACTCTACCCACACACCTGACTGGACTCTACCCACACACTCGCCGGACTCTACCCACACACTGACTGGACTCTACCCACACACTGACTGGACTCTACCCACACACTGACTGGACTCTACCCAAACACTCGCTGGACTCTACTCACACACTGACTGGACTCTACCCACACACTCGCTGGACCTCTACCCACACACTGACTGACTCTTACCCACACACTGACTGGACTCTACCCACACACTGACTGGACTCTACCCAAACACTCGCTGGACTCTACCCACACACACTCGCTGGACTCTAGCCACACACTGACTGGACTCTACCCACACACTGACTGGACTCTACCCCACACTGACTGGACTCTACCCACACACTCGCTGGACTCTACCCACACACTGACTGGACTCTACCCACACACTCGCTGGACTCTACCCACACACTGACTGGACTCTACCCACACACTCGCTGGACTCTAGCCACACACTGACTGGACTCTACCCAAACACTCGCTGGACTCTACCCACACACTGACTGGACTCTACCCACACACTCGCTGGACTCTACCCACACACTGACTGGACTCACCCACACACTGACTGGACTCTACCAACACACTGACTAGACTCTACCCACACACTGACTGGACTCTACCCACACCTGACTGGACTCTACCCACACACTCGCTGGACTCTACCCAAACACATCGCTGGACTCTACCCACACACTGACTGGACTCTACCCACACACTCGCTGGACTCTACCCACACACTCGCTGGACCTACCCAAACACTCACTAGCATCTACTCACACACTCACTAGAATCTACTCACACACTCACTGGACTCAGCCAACAACACGTGCTCAGCATATGTGCAAACTCCTTCAAGACTTTTGGAAAAGCATTCCTCATGAAGCTGGTTGAGAGAATGCCAAGAGTGTGCAAAGCTGTGATCAAGGCAAAGGGTGGCTACTTTGAAGAATCTAAAATCTAAAACATTTTTTGTGTTACTACATGATTCCATATGTGTTATTTCATAGTTTTGATGTCTCACTGCTTTTCTACAATGTAGAACATAGTAAGAAAATAAAGAAAAACCCTAAATGGTAGGTGTGTCAAACTGTTGGTACTGTATGTCTGTGTGTGTGTGTGTGTGTGTGTGGTGTGTCTGTGTGGTTAACTGGTGTACTTAGCCTCTGTATTCTCTAGTCCCTGTCTGCTTGCCGGTCTGAGAGAGAGAGAGAGAGAGAGAGAGAGAGAGAGAGAGAGAGAGAGAGAGAAAAGAGAGAGAGAGAGAGAGAGAGAGAGAGAGAGAGAGAGAGAGAGAGAGAGAAGAGAGAGAGAGAGAGAGAGAGAGAGAGAGAGAGAGAGATGAGAGAGAGAGAGAGAGAGAGAGAGAGAGAGAGAGAGATAACCATGGTCACACAGTTACGGTCTCGAACAACAATAGTCGACCGAAGAAGCTAAGCATGGTCTCTGATCTCCCATAGCAACAGTCGTGTTGGAAGGCAGCCAACCAGAGACTTGGGAGGGGTCTGTGTGTGGGGATGCTTCCTGCCATCATGACTGCTGGTGGTGGTTGGTCCCACAGTCCCAGATTCATCAACACCTCTCAGAACAGAATAACAGGTAAACACCAACGGACAGTAATTATGGAGCCTCCAGGGGGAGAGTGGGAAGGAGAGGGGAGTGGGGATAAGAAGAGGAAGGGGAGAGTGACATGTACATTGAAAGTAAAAGGTAGGCAGGGGGTAGAGAGAGAGAGAGAGAGAGACACGAGTCACTTTTGTTTATCCATTTAACTTGCTTTGGCAATGAACAGTAAGCAGTGATATCCAAGGTGGCGTAGCAGTCAGGCGTCTTTGTCTTCGTCTTCTCGTGTCCCGTGTATATATCTTTTTTCTTCGCATGTATTTCGTATATATTTTTATATATATTTTTAAACCTCAACTCCAACATATTGTCCTGCAACCCGCCTCACCCAATGTGGTATGGATCTGCTATTTTCTTTTCTTTAGAAATGGAATCCCCAACAGAAGCTAGCCAGCTAACTAGCTACTAGCTTGTAGTCAGCTAGCGGTCATCAGCTAACCTTTAGCCCAGACAACTCCTGCCAGTCCGCACAGCACGATTCAACCCAGTCCACATCTCCGGACTCCTACTGCAAGCTCTGAACCTTTTCATCTGGATCATCGCAGCTAGCTAGCTGCTATCCAAGTGGCTGCTCCTGGCTAATGTCTCTGTCCCGAAGCAAACACCAATTAGCCTGGAGCTAGCCTATGCTAGGCCCATCTCCCGGCTAGCTGAAGAGGTCCATCAGCCACTCCATGGGCTACAATACCTATTTTGCCAATTGGCCTGGACCCCTTTTACTGCCGATACGGAGCCCCGCGGATCCATCACGACTGGTGTACCGACATAATCCGCCCGAAAGGGTTTTCAACAGGCTCCTCTGTCGCGATGTCCGCTGAATGCCCATCTGCTAGCCTGCTAGCCGCGGCCCGCTAGCTGTCTATAGCATATCGGACTGCTGTAGAGGTCCATCAGCCAATTTTCTTGGGCTAAATACCTATTTTGCCAATTGGCCTAGACCCTTTTACTACACGGAGCCCTGCCGATCCATCACGACTGGTCTGCCGACGTAACCGCCCGAGGAGGCTACAACTGACTCTTCCGTCGCGACGTCCCCTTAAGGCCCGTCTGCTAGCCTGCTAGCCCCGGACCGTTAGCTGTCTGAATCGCCGTGTCTCCAGCCATGCCTAGCTACTCACTAGACCCCATGATCACTCGGCTACGCATGCCTCTCCCTAATGTCAATATGCCTTGTCCATTGCTGTTTTGGTTAGTGATTATTGTCTTATTTCACTGTAGATTCTCCAGCCCTGCTCATTATGCCTTAGCTAGCCCTTTTGTTCCACCTCCCACACATGCGGTGACCTCACCTGGTTTAAATGGTGTCTCTAGAGACAATAGGTCTCTCATCGTCACTCAATGCCTAGGTTTACCTCCACTGTATTCAAATCAAATGAAATGTATTTACATAGCCCTTCTTACATCAGCTGATATATCAAAGTGTTGTACAGCCTAAAACCCCAAACAGCAAGCAATGCACGTGTGGAAGCACGGTGGCTAGGAAAACTCCCTAGAAAGGCCAAAACCTAGGAAGAAAGGAACCAGGCTATGAGGGGTGGCCAGTCCTCTTCTGGCTGTGCCGAGTGGAGATTATAACAGAACATGGCCAAGATTATCAAATGTTCATAAATGACCAGCATGGTCAAATAATAGTAATCACAGTGAGCAGGTCAGGGTTCCATAGCCGCATGCAGAACAGTTGAAACTGGAGCAGCAGCACGACCAGGTGGACTGGGGACAACAAGGAGTCATCATGCCAGGTAGTCCTGAGGCATGGTCCTAGGGCTCAAGTCCTCCGAGAGAGAGAAAGAAAGAAAGAGAGAAAGAGAGAATTAGAGAGAGCATACTTAAATTCACACAGGACACCGGATAAGACAGGAGAAATACTCCAGATATAATAGACTGACCCTCGACAGATAAACCCCTGACACATAGCCCCCCGACACATAAACTACAGCAGCATAAATACTGGAGGCTGAGACAGGAGGGGTCAGGAGACACTGTGGCCCCAGCCGATGATACCCCCAGACAGGGCCAAACAGGCAGGATATAACCCCACCCACTTTGCCAAAGCACAGCCCCCATACCACTAGAGGGATATTTTCAACCACCAACTTACCATCCTGAGAAATGCAAGTGTCTTACATAGTTTAAAAGCTTAACTTCGTGTTAATTCAACCGCGTTGTCAGATTTCAAAAAGGCTTCACGGCGAAAGCACACCATGAGATTATCTGAGGACAGCGCCCCACACCAAAATACTTTTTCAAACCAGCACAAGCGTCACAAAATCACAAATATAGATACAATAAATCACTTACTTTTGAATATCTTCCACTGTTTGCAATCCCAAGGGTCCTAGCTACACAGAAAATGTGTCATTTTGTTCGATAAAGTCCTTCTTTATATCGCAAAACTGTCTGTTTAGTTGACGCGTTGATTCAGTAATCCACTCGTTCAACATGCATACAAACTAATGCATACAAACGAATGCATACAAACAAAAAGTTACCAGTAAAGTTCGTCCAAACAAGTCAAACGATGTTTCTAATTAATCCTTAGCTACTCTAATATCTAAATAAACGATCAAATTTAAGACGGAGAATAGTATGTTCAACAGGGAAGATAAATAACGAAATAACGTACCTCATTCACGCGCGCAACAAGACTCATTTTCTAATAAGAGACACCTTGGAAAAACTACAACTACTCATCTGTTTTTCAAAAAACAAGCCTGAAACCATTTATAAAGTCTCTTGACATCTAGTGGAAGAAGGAACTGCAATCTGGGAGGAATTATTTTGAATATCCGATAGGATTGCATCTAAATGGCCTGTGACCTCAAAAAAAGAATTGCCCGGATGGATTCTCCTCTGGTTATCGCCTGCCATATATGTTCTGTTATACTCACAGAAATTATTTTAACAGTTTTAGAAACTTCAGAGTGTTTTCTATCCAATGCTACAAATTACATGCATATCCTAGCTTCCGGGTCTGAGTTACAGGCAGTTTACTTTGGACATGTCAGTCATCCGGAACTCAGGATGCTGCCCCCTAGCCTTAAAAAGTTAAAACACTTCAGCGAGCAGGCCTTTGTAATCGACCTGGCCCGGGTATCCTGGAGGGATATTGACCTCATTCCGTCAGTAGAGGATGCCTGATTATTCTTCAAAGTGCTTTCCTCACCATCTTAAGTAAGCATCCCCCATTCAAAAAATGTAGAACCAGGAACAGATATAGCCCTTGGTTCACAACAGACCTGACTGCCCTTGACCAGCACAAAAACATCCTGTGGCATTCTGCATTAGCCTCGAATAGCCGCCGTGATATGCAACTTTTCAGGAAAGTTAGGAACCAATATACACAGGCAGTTAGGAAAGCTAAGGCTAGTTTTTCAAACAGAAATGTTCATCCTGTAGCACAAACTCCAAAAAGTTTTGGGACACTAAAGTCCATGGAGAATAAGAGCACCTCCTCCCAGCTGCCCACTGCACTGAGGCTAGGAAACACTGTTACCACTGATAAATCTACGATATTTGATAATTCCAATAAGCATTTTTCTAGAGCTGGCCATGATTTCCACCTGGCTACCCCTACCCCGGTCAACAGCCCTGCACCCCCCTCAGCAACTTGCCCAAGCCTCACCCATTTCTCCTTCACCCAAATCCAGATAGCCAATGTTCTGAAAGAGCTGCAAAATCTGGACCCCTACAAATCAGCCGGGCTAGACAATCTGGACCCTCTCTTTCTAAAATTATCCACCGCAATTGTTGCAACCCCTATTACTAGCCTGTTCAACCTCTTTGTTGTATCATCTGAGATCCCCAAACATAGTACAGCTGTCGCGGTCATCCCCCTCTTCAAAAGGGGGCGACACTCTAGACCCAAACTGTTACACACCTATATCTACCCTACCCTGCCTTTCTAAGGTCTTCGAAAGCCAAGTTAACAAACAGATCACCAACCATTTCGAATCCCACAATACCTTCTCCGCTATGCAATCTGGTTTCAGAGCTGGTCATGGGTGCACCTCAGCCACACTCAAGGTCCTAAACGATATCATAACCGCCATCGATAAGAGACATTACTGTGCAGCTGTATTCATCGACCTGGCCAAGGCTTTTCGAATCTGTCAATAACCACATTCTTATCGGCAGACTCAACATCTTTGGTTTCTCAAATGACTGCCTCGCCTGGTTCACCAACTACTTCTCAGACAGAGTTCAGTGTGTCAAATTGGAGGGCCTGTTGTACGGACCTCTGGCAGTCTCTATGTGGGTGCCACAGGTTTCAATTCTCGGGCCGACTCTTTTCTCTGTATATATCAATGATGTCACTCTTGCTGCTGGTGATTCTCTGATCCACCTCTACGCAGACGACACCATTCTGTATACTTCTGGCCCTTCTTTGGACACTGTGTTAGCTAACCTCCAGACGAGCTTCAATGCCATACAACTCTCCTTCCGTGGCCTCCAACTGCTCTTAAATGCAAGTAAAACTAAATGCATGCTCTTCAACCGATCGCTGCCCGCACCTGCCCGCCCGTCCAGCATCACTACTCTGGACGATTCTGACTTGTTCTGAATATGTGGACAACTACAAATACCTAGGTGTCTGGTTAGATAGTAAACTCTCCTTCCAGACTCACAATAAATCTAGAATCGGCTTCCTATTTCGCAACAAAGCATCCTTCACTCATGCTGCCAAACATACCCTCGTAAAACTGACTATCCTACCGATCCTTGACTTCGGCAATGTCATTTACAAAATAGCCTCCAACACTCTACTCAGCAAATTGGATGCAGTCTATCACAGTGCCATCTGTTTTGTCACCAAAGCCCCACTACTTCAACATGTACGCTCTCGTTGGCTGGCCCTCAATTCATACTCGTCGCCAAACCCACTGGCTTCAGGTCATCTATAAGTCTTTGCTAGTTAAAGCCCCGCCTTATCTCAGCTCACTGGTCACCATAACAGCACCCAACCGTAGCACACGCTCCAGCAGGTATATTTCACTGGTCACCCCCAAAGCCAATTCCTCCTTTGGACGCCTTTCCTTCCAGTTCTCTGCTGCCAATGACTGGAACGAACTGCAAAAATCACTGAAGCTGGAGACTCATATCTCTCTCTCTAACTTTAAGCACCAGCTGTCAGAACAGCTCACAGATCACTGCACCTGTACATAGCCCATCTGTAAATACCCCACCCAACTACCTCATCCCCATACTGTTATTTTTTTTTTCTTCTCCTTTGCACCCCAGTATCTCTACTTGCACATTCATCTTCTGCACAGCAATCACTTTAGTGTTTAATTGCTAAATTATCATTATTTCGCCACTATGGCCTATTTATTGCCTTACCTCCCTTATCTTACCTCATTTGCACACACTGTATATAGACTTTTCTATTGTGTTATTGACTGTACGTTTGTTTATTTATTCCATGTGTAACTCTGTGTTGTTTGTCTCACTGCTTTGCTTTATCTTGGCGAGGTCGCAGTTGTAAATGAGAACTTGTTCTCAACTGGCCTACCTGGTTAAATAAAAGGTGAAATAAAAAAATATGATTAAATAAATATGTTTCCATACCAATAAAGCCCTTTGAATTGAATTGAGAGAGAGAGAGAGAGAGAGAGAGAGAGAGAAAAAGAGCCAGAAGAGAGAGAGCCAGAGAGAGAGATAGAAAGAGCAGAAGAGAGAGCAGAGAGAGACAGAGACAGAGAGAGAGAAAGACAGAGACGAGAGAAGAAGAGACAGTAGAGAGAAGAGAGAGAGAGAGAGAGAGAGAGACGAGCTTCCATCTGTTTTCAGTGGAGAGAGACAGTCGAGAGTGCTTTCAAGTATTCATAAATGGCTATTGTTCTTTTGACACGGCGGGTGATCTATCTGTCCCTTGTGTCTGGATAACGAGCTTTAGTTCTTTGAGTCTCTCTACTCTTCTCTCTCTCGGCTCTCTCTCTCTCTCTCTCTCTCTCTCTCTCTCTCTCTCTCTCTCTCGCTCTCTGACTTTCCTCTCCCCCTCTCTGTCTCTCTCTCTCTGTCTTTCTCTGTCCCCCTCTCTCTCTCTGTCTCTCTCTGTCTCTCTCAGAGGTGTGACTCCCATAGTTCTTTGGGAGCGTAGACAGTATGTCTCGACAGCTGAGATGCCAATCCCTCTAACAGCCTATCAACCCTGGGATCACAGCCAGCGACACGTTCTCTGGCAAGGACAACCCTGTCGACGTTACCGTGGGGCATGGACCATGAATTCAAACACACCCAACCACATTCAGCCAACCATACAACCGCTGAGTTCAATACACTAAGTCAAATTTGTACAAAAAAACTTTAACATCCAAAGCACTAGCTAGCTAGCTAACTCTGTAACTGTCGATCTTTGATTTACCAATACATTTTTATACTAAGGGGCTATTAGTACCATCTATTCTAGGATGGAAAAGTCCTGGCAGCTCCTTAATCCCCTAGAATCGATTGATCCACATTAAAATCAGTCAGTTTAACATACAAATCTGTTAGTTTCTTTTGCATTGGAAGCGTCTCAATCCACCACATCTGCCGATGACGTTGAAAGGTGTCAGAGCGAGAGTGGTGTCAGTCAGACCAGGAGACATCCCATCTGTGGTGAAAGGTGACAGAGCGAGAGTGGTGTCAGTCAGACAATGAGACATCCCATCTGTGGTGAAAGGTGACAGAGGGAGAGTGGTGTCTGTCAGACCAGGAGACATTCCATCTGTGGTGAAAGGTGACAGAGCCAGAGTGGTGTCCGTCAGACCAGGAGACATCTCATCTGTGGTGAAAGGTGTCAGAGCGAGAGTGGTGTCCGTCAGACCATGAGACATCCCATCTGTGGTGAAAGGTGACAGAGCCAGAGTGGTGTCCGTCAGACCATTAGACATCCCATCTGAGGTGAAAGGTGACAGAGCCAGAGTGGTGTCAGTCAGACATCCCGGAAATGTGGAAACATCTGTAGCGTCCAGACGGTTTGACCTTTAGCCAGGACAACAAGTATCACTGGACACATCTGAAGGTCACCGGTACCGGTTTAAAAAAATGAATGGAAGTATGAAGGTAGTTATGTGTAATAAATATATATAATTATTCCCTGAGCTTTTTTATATTGTATATCCTAAATATAGGACAGAAACTTCAAAATCTTATTCCTTATGATTTATTTTTTGACTGTCTGTCACGCCCTGACCTTAGAGATCCTTATTTATTTTCTATGTTTGGTTTGGTCAGGGTGTGACTCGGGTGGGAAAATCTATGTTTTCTATTTCTTTGTTGTTTTTGCCGTGTTTGGTTCCCAATCAGAGGATCATATATAAGTTGTGATTTTCCGTTTGGGTTTTGTGGAGAGTTATTTTCTGTTTAGCTGTTTTGTTGCCTGACAGAACTGTTTGCTTTTGTTTTTTCTACTTTGTTATTTTGTTGCGGTGTTCAGTTTAATTAAAAATCATGATCGCCTACCACGCTGCACCTTGGTCTCATTCTTCAACCCACGAGAGCCGTTACACTGTCTATATTTTACCATTGATGAATGTGTTATTCAATGTATTTCTATGGGCTATAGTCGTAAGGGCAAAATTCAATATTTAATAAAAAATTCTAAATCAAATAGCTATTGATCCATTGTCTGACTATTTAAAACAATTCCATATGTCACCTTAGCACACTCCCCCCCCCCCCCCCCCAATGATTCAGCCTTTTAAGAAATAAGGTCAGTGTGTGGTGTGTGTGTTGTGTGTTGTGTGTGTGTGTGTGTGTGTGTGTGTGTGTGTGTGTTGTGTGTGTGTGTGTGTGTGTGTGTGTGTGTGTGTGTGGTGTTCTGCCTGTGTCATGCAGCCTGAAACGCATCTCTCTTCCCTGACCTTTAACCTGGGGATTTCCTGGGGGCTAAGAGGAAGGCTGTGCGAAAGAAAAGTGTGTGTGTGTGGTTGTCAGACTATGTGTGTGCGTCTTTGTGTGTGTGTGTGTGTGTGTGTGTGGTTGTCCAGACTATGTGTGTGCACATAGAGCGTGAGA
>NW_019943655.1:93667-103037 GCF_002910315.2 Salvelinus sp. IW2-2015 | reverse complement strand
AGGAGAGAGAGAGAAGAGCAACATGTAAATAATGCAGATAGAAGGAGAAGAGAGAAGCAACATGTAAATATGCAGATAGAAGGAGAGAGCAACATGTAAAGATGCAGATAGAAATATAGAGAGCAACATGTAAAGATGCAAATAGAAGGAGAGAGAGAGAGAGAGAGAGAGCAACATGTAAATATGCAGATAGAAGAGAGAGCAACATGTAAAGATGCAGATAGAAGGAGGAGAGAGAGAGAGAGAGAGCAACATGTAAGATGCAGATAGAAGGAGAGAGAGAGAGAAATGTGTAACCATTCAAATGAGAGGGAGGAGTGGACAGAGAGAGAGAAAAAGAGAGAGCGATGGGGAGACTGTTAAGGCATTCATCAGCCACCTGTAGTGTTTAATACTTCATAACCTTGTTTCCCTCCATTTGGTACGCCGGGGGTCCCCTCTCTAACTCTCTCTCTCTGTGGGGGTTCCCCATCCTCCTCCACCTCTCCATGGTGGTCCACTAACCATGACGAGTGTCATTTCCTCCCGCTTACCTGGGGGGTCCCAGAATGTCACACAGCCGGGGGACGTGGTCTGAACCAACCTGTGGATCCCCAGAATGTCCAGCCGGGGGACATGGTCTGGAACCAACCTGTGGATCCCCAGAATGTCACACAGCCGGGGGACATGGTCTGGAACAACCTGGGGGTACCCAGAATGTCACACAGCCGGGGGACATGGTCTGGATCCAACCTGGGGGTACCCAGAATGTCACACAGCCGGGGGACATGGTCTGGAACCAACCTGTGGATCCCCAGAATGTCACACACCGGGGGGACGTGGTCTACAGGAACATCTTCAAGGAGTCACCGTGTGGATCCCCATAGATGTCACACAGCCGGGGGACATGTCTGGAACTAACCTGGGGGTACCCAGAATGTCACACAGCCGGGGGACGTGGTCTGGATCCAACCTGGGGTACCCAGAATGTCACACAGCCGGGGGACATGGTCTGGAACCAACCTGGGGGTACCAGAATGTCCACACAGCCGGGGGACGTGGTCTGGATCCAACCTGGGGTCCCCAGAATGTCACACAGCCGGGGGACGTGGTCTGGAACCAACCTGGGGGTACCCAGAATGTCACAGCGGGGGACATGGTCTGGGCAAACCAACCCTGCGGGGTCAGTGAACAGCCGGGGGAATGGTGAACCACCTGGGTACCCGAATGTCACACAGCCGGGGGGGGACATGGTCTGGAACAACCTGGGGGTGACGGCGGGAGAATTGGGTACCGGACGATAACCATGCTCGTGTGCTGATCATGGTTTTACCCCAAATGCTATATCGGCTCAACCTGGCGAAAGTGTAACCCACATAGCTAATAGAAATTCTACTAACTTAAATAGTGTACACATCTACCGGCCGGGGGACCATGGGTTCTTGAACCAACCTTAGGTTTTTTACTCAGTGAATGTTCATCATCTATCCGGGCTGGTCTGGAACCAACTGGTCAGAATGTAACAGGGGCATGGTCTTGATTTCCAACCTCCTGTGGGTACCCAACGATGTCACATACTTCGGGTGTCTGTCAAACTGGGGGTATTTTCTCAGTAATGTCCGGGCGATATGTGTGACAACTTGTCCCAGAACTGTCACATGAAACAGCCGGTACGTCTGGATCTCAAGGGGGTACCAGAATGAATTGTCACACAGCCGGGGCATGGTCTGGGAGACCAACTGGGGGTACCAGAATGTCACACAGCCGGGGGCATGGTCTGGATCCAACCTGGGGGTACCCAGAATGTCACACAGCCCGAGGGGACATGGTCTGGATCCAACCTGGGGGCTACCCAGAATTTCACACAGCCGTGGGACATGGTCGTCGGAACCAACTGGGTGTACCCAAATGTCACCACACCGCGGGGGGACATGGCTTCTGGCCAACCTGGGGGTACCCAGAATGTCACACAGCCGGGAGGGGACCATGGTCTGGATCCAACCTCGGGGTACCCAGAATGTCACACAGCCGGGGGACGATGGTCTTGGACCAACCTGGGGTACCAGAATGTCACACAGCCGGGGACATGGCTCTGGATCCAACCTGGGGGTACCCAGAATGTCACACAGCCGGGGGACATGGTCTGGATCCAACCTGGTGTACCCAAATGTCACACAGCCGGGGGACGTGGTCTGGACCAACCTGGGGTACCCAGAATGTACACAGCGGGGGACATGGTCTGGAACCAACCTGGGGTACCCAGAATGTCACACGCCGGGGGATCGTTGTGAACCAACCTGGGGTACCAGAATGTCACACAGCCGGGGACGTGGTCTGGATCCCCAACCTGGGGGTACCCAGAATGTCACACAGCCGGGGGACGTGGTCTGGATCCAACCTGGGTGTACAGGTTGGCTGGCTGTTCTTGAAGAGCAGAGGGTGATTATTTTCTGTTTATCTTTTTATAGTGACTGATATGCTTTATATAGTGTAAGTTATCATTTGACTAATGCATAAACAGACAAAGGGAACCTGAGTTTACAAATAACCAACAATTTTTATACTTATTTTACTTATTTAATTAACAAAGTTATGCAACACCCAATTCAACTGTGTCCTCCAGCTAACCCAATCACTTCACATTGAAGCTGGAAAGACTGCAAACTAGCTCAACTTCATTTCGTTTGACCTTTTTCAATTTATATTTCTTTGTAAATCCATAAAAATGATGCAAAGTGATTTACGATTTAGTCTTTCTCTTGCTGAGAAACGCTCCCTGCCTGTCTGTCTCGTTCCGACTCCCGACGTCATTACTATGGGACAGCTGGAGATCGAATTTGAATATTTAAACAATGTTGCAAATGTCAGAGAGACAGACAACAAGGTTTATACAAATATCTGCTGTTGAAAACTAAATGTTAGTCTAAAAGAAATATGAGACAATGTCTAGATGCTTTTTATAGTGGAGTTCAAGTTTATAAATTGCTTGGCTGGGCTGATGAGACAGTGAATTGCACAGTCAGACGGAACATAGTAAATAGGCATTTTAACGTCATAGATTTAGCCGGTGGTAATTTGTGGAATAGACACCGGCTGGAATGTGGTTTTAACAGCACTCAGGATAAGACCCATCCACTGGATAAGGATTGCTATTTCCCTGGCTGATGCTGCCCTCGTGTGGTCAAACAGCATCAGATCAAGCACTCATAATTGTACACAAAGCTGCCGTCTTCATTCCCATCCTTCCTACATCCTCACTCTGAGTGTCCTGGCTGTCAGGTGGTATTACATCATTTAAATAATATGACTGCGTCTTTGCGTGAAATACTCGATAGAATACACTGCTCTGCTAAATGACTGTTTAGTTCAGTTTATCACTGCTGAGAAGTCATGCAGAGTTCAGTTTATTACTGCTGAGAAGTCAAGCAGAGTTCAGTTTTTATTACCTGCTGAGAAGTCAGCAGAGTTCAGTTTATCACTGCTGAGAAGTCATGCAGAGTTCAGTTTATTAACTGCTGAGAAGTCAGCAGAGTTCAGTTTATTACTGCTGGAAAAGTCATGCAGAGTTCAGTTTATTACTGCTGAGAAGTCATGCAGAGTTCAGTTTATACTGCTGAGAAGTCATGCAGAGTTCAGTTTTTATCACTGCTGAGAAGTCATGCAGAGTTCAGTTTATCACTGCTGAGAAGTCATGCAGAGTTCATTTATCACTGCTGAGAAGTCATGCAGAGTTCAGTTTATTACTGCTGAGAAGTCATGCAGAGTTCAGTTTATTACTGCTGAGAAGTCATGCAGAGTTAGGTTTATCACTGCTGAGAAGTCATGCAGAGTTCAGTTTATTACTGCTGAGAAGTCATGCAGAGTTCAGTTTATTTTTACAGTAGCCTCAACAGCACTCTGTAGGGTAGCACCATGGTGTAGCCGGAGGACAGCTAGCTTCCGTCCTCCTCTGGGTACATTGACTTCAATACAAAACCTAGGAGGCTCATGGTTCTCACCCCCTTCCATAGACTTACACAGTAAGATTGACAACTTCAGGAGGATGTCCTCTAACCTATCAGAGCTCTTGCAGCATGAACTGACATGCTGTCCACCCAATCAAAGGATCAGAGAATGAATCTAGTACTGAAAGCATAAGCTACAGCTAGCTAGCACTGCAGTGTATCAAATGCGGTGAGTAGTTGACTCAAAGATAGAGAAAGAAAATAGTTTAACAGTTTTGAACAAATTAATTCATTCCTAAATGAAGGAGAAGCAAGAGAGTCACAATCTTGATGTAATCATTTGCATGCTAGGAATACTTTGACTACATTAATACATATACCGTTGAAGTCGGAAATTTACATACACTTCGGTTGGAATCATTAAAACAGATTTTTCAACCACTCCACAAATGTCTTGTTAACAAACTAAAGATTTAGCAAGTCGGTTAGGACATCTACTTTGTGCATGACACAAGTAATTTTTACAGCAATTGTTTACAGACAGATTATTTCACTTATAATTCCCTGTATCACAATTCCAGTGGGTCATAAGTTTACATACACTAAGTTGACTGTGCCTTAAAACAGCTTGGAAAATTCCCGAAAATGATGTCATGGCTTTAGAAGCTTTTGATAGGCTAATTGACATCATTTGAGTCAATTGGAGGTGTACCTGTGGATGTATTTCAAGGCCTACCTTCAAACTCAGTGCCTCTTTGCTTGACATCATGGGAAAATCAAAAGAAATCAGCCAAGACCTCAGAAAAAGATTGTAGACCTCCACAAGTCTGGTTCATCCTTGGGAGCAATTTCCAAATGCCTGAAGGTACCACGTTCATCTGTACAAACAATAGTATGCAAGTATAAACACCATGGGACCACGCAGCCTTCATACCGCTCAGGAAGGAGACGTGTTCTGTCTCCTAGAGATGAACGTACTTTGGTGCAAAAAATGAAAATCAATTCCAGAACAACAGCAAAGGACCTTGTGAAGATGCTGGAGGAAACAGGTACAAAAGTATCTATATCCACAGTAAAACAAGTCCTATATTGACATAACCCGAAAGGCCCCTCAGCAAGGAAGAAGCCACTGCTCCAAAACCGCCAAAAAAAAGCCAGACTACGGTTTGCAACTGCACATGGGGACAAAATATCGTACTTTTTGGAGAAATGTCCTCTGGTCTGATGAAACAAAAATAGAACTGTTTGGCAATAATGACTATTGTTATGTTTGGAGGAAAAAGGGGGAGGCTTGCTAGCCGAAGACCACCATTCTACCTGTGAAGCACGGGGGTGGCAGCATCATGTTGTGGGGGTGCTTTGCTGCAGGAGGGACTGGTGCACTTCACAAAATAGATGGCATCATGAGTGAAGAAAATTATGTGGACATATTGAAGCAACATCTCAAGACATCAGTCAGGAAGTTAAAGCTTGGTCACAAATGTGTCTTCCAAATGGAAAATGACCCCAAGCATACTTCCAAAGTTGTGGCAAAATGGCTTAAGGACAACAAAGTCAAGGTATTGGAGTGGCCATCACAAAGCCATAACCTCAATCCTATAGAAAATGTGTGGGCAGAACTGAATAAGCGTGTGTGAGCAAGGAGGCCTACAAACCTGATTCAGTTACACCAGCTCTGTCAGGAGGAATGGGCCAAAATTCACCCAACCTATTGTGAGAAGCTTGTGGAAGGCTACCCGAAACGTATGTAAACTTCCGACTTCAACTGTATAAGTGAATCCTTCCCAATACTCATGTTCCTCTTAAATGGTATTCATGAAATGACCCTTAAATTTAAGCTGACAGTCTGCAATTTAACCTCATTGTCATTGTACTCCAGCACTTTCAAATGTTACAGAGTCAACAACAATTCATGTGTCACTTTCCCAATACTTTTGGAGCTCACTGTAACTGTATGAAACCAGATCTGTATATATAACTGTAGGAAACAATACACTGAGTGTACAAAACATTAAAGACACCTTCCTAATATTGAGTTGCACCCCCCCCCTTTTTATCCTCAGAAAGGCCTCAATTCATCGGGGCATGGACTCCACGAGGTGTCGAAAGCATTCCACAGGGATGCTGGCCCATGTTGACTCCAATGCTTCCCACAGTTGTGTCAAGTTGGCTAGATGTCCTTTGGGTGGCGGACCATTCTTGACACACACAGGAAACTGTTGAGCGTGAAAAACAGCGTTGAAGTTCTTGACACAAACCGATGCGCCTGTCACCTACTACCATATCCTGTTCAAAGGCACTTCAATATTTTGTCTTGCTCATTCACCCTCTGAATGGCACACATACACAATCCACGTCTCAGTTGTCTCAAGGTTTACAAATCCATCTTTTAACCTGTCTCATCCCCTTCATCTAAACATATTAAAGTGGATTTAACAAGTGACATCAATAAGGGATCATAGCATTCACCTGGATTCACCAGGGTCAATCTATGTCATGGAAAGAGCAGATGTCCTTAATGTTTTGTACACTCAGTGTATGAAACTGAATGGCTAAACATCTAAATTAAGAGTTGTATGGTGCCTTAGGCAGAGTCAGGGACAGCTTACAGACGGGTTCTTTATGTGAGGATACAGCCTCCCCCTCTCACCACTCCAGCTGACCCCTGGTGACCTTGTGGAAGAAGGCCGTCCCCTTGCAGTCCCGTTGTGGTTCCCAAACGGGTCAACCTCGGTCCGACGCAGGTGAAGGCGGTTCTTCCTCTGGCTGTGGAAAGTAATTTGCTCACATATGTCCCGCCACCTCCGTCATTTTGGTTTGTTCTAAGACTCGAAAGGAAACATGGAATATACAAATAACAATATACAAATAACAAATAACAATAACAAATCTAGCTTGGGAAGTATGTACACTACCGTTAAAAAGTTGAAGAACACCTGCTCATTCAGGGGTTTTTCTTTAGTTTTCACTATTTTTACTACTTCTGATAAAGCAAGCAGTAATGAGCATTGTAAGAGGGTTGACTATGTTGGGACTGTAGTTAGTCTACCTGCATACAAACCCAACGTTTCTGAAGTTTGATTCCTCAGACAGCCCTTCAAATTGGAAGTTGATTTACAAACAAAGTCATTCAGATAGTGTTACTGAATATTGTGATCAGTCAGTTACCAGTCTAGTCAATCTAGTCAGTCACCAATCTAGTCAGTCACCAATCTAGTCAGTCGCCAATCTAGTCAGTCACCAATCTAGTCAGTCACCAATCTAGTCAGTCACCATCTAGCAGTCACATCTGCTCATCACCAATCTAGTCAGTTACCAAGTCTAGTCAGTCACCAATCTAGTCAGTCACCACTCTAGTCAGTTACCAGTCTTCAGTCACCAATCTAGTCAGTCCACCAATCTTAGTTCATCACCAATCAGTCCAGTCACCAATCTAGTCAGGTCACCAATCTAGTCAGTTACATCAATCTAGTCAGTCACCAATCTAGTCAGTCACCAATCTAGTCAGTCCACCCAATCAGTCTCCACAATCTGTCATCACCCAATTGTCCGTAGTCACCACTCAGCGTCACCAACTAGTCAGTCCACCAATCTAGTCAGTTACCAGTCTAGTCAGTCTAGTCAGTCACCAATCTAGTCAGTCACCAATCTAGTCAGTCACCAATCTAGTCAGTCACCAATCTAGTCAGTTACCAATCTAGTCAGTCACCAGTCTAGTTGGCCTCCATCATGGGCGGTACTTCATATAGAAAGTCCTCCGGCTGGAGCGAATCCCCATCGCCATGAATAAAGGTCATATTGACAACATCAAAGTGGGGTGAAGAGGTTTGTGTGGACAGTGGCTTAACGGGCCAGTATCCAAAACACTGACAGTGACATTCCCAACATCAAAACATTCTCCCAGGACTGAGGGAGATTGATTTAGTGTTTTCTCACTCGAGTAGTTTTACCTCCAAACCTAAAATTCATCCTCTGTATGTATGGCCAGGGATATGGACATGGAGATGTGGAAATGAGCCGTATGAAAATAAGCGGTGGTTACATTTCTTGTAGCTTCACGACCTCTAAAGGACATTTCATTTTCTTTAGCGGTCATGTAAGTGGTTATATGGGGTCCGTGTCCTCATCTGATACGTATGGAACCTCCTGAACTTTGACCTCTCTCATCTGAGATACAATGTACACCGTATCTAGGGCATTATCGACTCATCATAGATCTTTCTGCAGAATTGTGTTTTTAAGTTAGCACTGTAATGCTGCCATAATGAATAAGCGTATGTTCTGCAATACTATCTCGTTGACCTTTCTCTATGACACATGTATTTGCTTGATGAGTGTTGACCGGACAGTGAACCGTATGACCGGGGAGAGGAAACTGGAGGAGAGCAGACTAACAGATGAGAGGGCAGAGTGTGCTCTTGTTTCACTGAGCAGGAGAAATGAGGAGAAGGAATTGAATCACGTCTGGACACACTGACAGATGTTCAGACCAGGAAGTAACTGCTTGCGGAGTCAGAGAAGATGTTGTATCACGAGTGAGTGTGTGTGTGTGTTTGTATGTATGTGCATGTGTGTGTATGTGTCTGTGTTTGATAACTCACTCCAATGTGACCCATCCACTCTCACAACTCCTCTCTTCAGTCCCATCTTCAACTCCATTTCTCCTCTCTTCAGTCCCATCTTCAACTCCATCTCTCCTCTCTTCAGTCCCATCTTCAACACCATCTCTCCTCTCTTCAGTCCCATCTTCAACTCCATCTCTCCTCTCTTCAGTCCCATCTTCAACTCCATCTCTCCTCTCTTCAGTCCCATCTTCAACTCCATCTCTCCTCTCTTAATTGGGTTAAAATGTTGCTAGTAGTGACACTGGGATGACGTAGGGACGTGTCAAAATGACGAATTTTGACACTTTAGCAAGCCTTTATTCATATTATTGTATTCGCCATGTGGTCTAAATTAAAGGGCACTTAATTTAATATAACAAGCTTTTAGCATTCAATATTGGTGCACAATTTCTCCTTTAAAAAATGTAAATGTACTCTTTTCGTGTAACGACTCACCTGTTAGAGTGGACAGCTCCTGAGTATCGTGCTCGGGTGGAGTCAGGGAGAGTGTTTGTGCCTCTCTCCTAGCTTTGACTGTGTATGGATCTCTGCCACCTCCCTGAGGAGTCTCAGTAGCTTGTACTCTCTCTCTCTCTCTATCCCCGGTCCATAACAGCTCCCTCCATCCCCCTTTCATTCTCCGTCACCCTCTCTGACCTCACCCTGCCTCGTTCCTGAAATTAACCATTCTTTCATTCGCCCAACCTCCCCTCCATGTGATCAGCTCTCTTAGTCCTGGCTGTAATCAGCTCTCTTAGCCCTGGCTGTGATCAGCTCTCTTAGTCCTGGCTGTGATCAGCTCTCTTAGTCCTGGCTGTAATCACCTCTCTTAGTCCTGGCTGT
>NW_019943655.1:85453-93427 GCF_002910315.2 Salvelinus sp. IW2-2015 | reverse complement strand
GATCAGCTCTCTTAGTCCTGGCTGTGATCAGCTCTCTTAGTCCTGGCTGTAATCAGCTCCTCTTCGCCTGGCTGTTAGTATCAGCTCTCTTAGTCCTGGCTGTAATCAGCTCTCTTAGTCCTGGCTGTAATCAGCTTCTATTAGTCTGGCTGTAATCAGCTCTATTAGCCCTGGCTGTTATCAGCTCTCTTAGTCCTGGCTGTAATCAGCTCTATTAGTCCTGGCTGTAATCAGCTCTATTAGTCCTGGCTGTTATCAGCTCTCTTAGCCCTGGCTGCTGTTATCAGCTCTCTTAGTCCTGGCTGTGATCAGCTCTCTTAGCCCTGGCTGTGATCAGCTCTCTTAGCCCTGTGTTATCAGCTCTCTTAGTCCTGGCTTGTAATCAGCTCTCTTAGCCCTGGGCCTGTCATCAGCTCTCTTAGTCCTGGCTGTTATCAGCTCTCTTAGTCCTGGCTGTTATCGCTCTCTTAGTCCTGGTGTAACTATCTCTTAGTCTGGCTGTAATCAGCTCTCTTAGTCCTGGCTGTTTATCAGCTCTCTTAGTCCTGGCTGTAATCAGCTCTCTAGTCCTGGCTGTTATCAGCTCTCTTAGTCGGGCTGTAATCAGCTTCTATTAGTCCTGGCTGTTATCAGCCTCCTTATCCCTGGCTGCTGTTATCGCTCTCTAGTCCTGGCTGTGATCAGCTCTCTTAGTCCTGGCTGAATATCAGCTCTCTTAGTCCTGGCTGTAATCAGCTCTCTTAGCCCTGGCTGTGATCAGCTCTCTTAGTCCTGGCTGTAATCAGCTCTCTTAGTCCTGGCTGTTATCAGCTCTCTTAGTCCTGGCTGTAATTCAGCTCTTTAGTCCTGGCTGTAATCAGCTCTCTTAGTCCTGGCTGTGATCAGCTCTCTTAGCCCTGGCTGTTTATCAGCTCTCTTAGTCCTTGCTGTGATCAGCTCTCCTAGTCCTGGCTGTAATCAGCTCTCTTAGTCCTGGCTGTTATCAGCTCTCTTAGTCCTGGCTGTAATCAGCTCTCTTAGTCCTGGCCTGTTTATAGCTCTCTTAGTCCTAGGCTGTTTATTAGCATCTCTTAGCCCTGGCTGTGATCAGCTTCTTAGTATCCTGGCTGTAATCAGCAAAGCTCTCTTAGTCCTGGCTGTTATCAGCTCTCTTAGTCCTGGCTGTAATCAGCTCTCTTAGTCCTGGCTGTAATCAGCTCTCTTAGTCCTGGCTGTAATCAGCTCTCTTAGTCCTGGCTGTTATCAGCTCTCTTAGCCCTGGCTGTTATCAGCAACAGGTCACAAATCTTGCTGCTGTGATGGAACACTGTGTTATTTCAAAATTGGGTTTGTTTCGAAATCTTTGTGGGTCTGTGTAATCTGAGGGAAACGTACCTCCAATTTGGTCATACATTTGGCAGGAGGTTAGGACGAGCAGCTCAGTTTCCACCTAATTTTGTGGGCAGTGTGCACATAGCCTGTCTTCTCTTGAGAGCCAGGTCTGCCTTCGGCAGACTTTCTCAATAGCAAGGCTATGCTCACTGAGACTGTACATAGTCAAATCTTTCGTTAAGTTTGGGTCAGTCAAAGTGGTCAGGTATTCTGCCACTGTGTACTCTCTGTTTAGGGCCAAACAGCATTCTAGTTTGCTCAGTTTCTTTGTTAATTATTTTGAATGTGTCAAGCAATGATATTTTTGTTTTCTCATGATTTGGTTGGGTCAAATTGTGTTGCTGTCCTGGGGCTCTGTGGGGTCTGTTTGTGTTTGTGAACAGAGCCCCAGGACCAGCTTGCTTAGGGGACTCTTCTCCAGGTTCATCTCTCTGTAGGTGATGGCTTTGTTATGGAAGGTTTGGGAATCGCTTCCTTTTAGGTGGTTGTAGAATTTAACGTCTCTTTTCTGGATTTTGATAATTGCTCTGTATGCATTATTTTGTGTTTTTACGTTGTACACAGAGGATATTTTTGCAGAATTCTGCATGTAGAGTCTCAATTTGGTGTTTGTCCCATTTTGTGAATTCTTGGTTGGTGAGCTGCAGACCCCAGACTTCACAACCATAAAGGGCAATGGCTATAACTGATTCAAGTATTTTTTTAGCCAGATCCTAATTGGTATGTTGAATTTTATGTTCCTTTTGATGGCATAGAAGGCCCTTCTTGCCTTGTCTCTCAGCTCGTTCACAGCTTTGTGGAAGTTACCTGTGGCGCTGATATTTGAGGGGTTGGGTTAAATGTGGAAGACACATTTCAGTTGAATGCATTCAGTTGGACAACTGACTAGGGATCCCCCCTTTCCCTTTCCTTTAGGCCGAGGTTCTCTCTCTCTCTCTCTCGCTCCCTCGATCTTTCTCTAGCCTCCACTCATATCACACATCACACTACAATGACTATTGGTTTTATCGATAGCAAGCCTACATAATGGAAAGGGATTTCTTCCTAAATCTACTTGCAGTTTTATGGCAATAACTGTTATTTTGGCCTGGATATTCACAGTGACTACTATTTAAATCAAACTAATTGACTGATTCACATGATCTAGCAAATGTTTGAAATGTACTTATGATGTTGTGAAACATGCCCATGACTGTGTGTATGTGTGTGTGTGTCCTGCATGAAGAGGCATGTTTAATACCAGCTTGACACTCTTTACAACAGTAATCTCCAATATGGCTGATAATACACACAGTAAGTGGGTTGGTAAACAGTCTTCACATGCGTGCACGCGCGCGCACACACACACACACACACACACACACACACACACACACACACACACACACACACACACCACACACACACACACACACAGTCTAGAGGAAATGTAAATAGTTACATAACATTTGACTATGTTAAAATGAGACATAATTGAAGATGACACAGACAGAGCTAAAAGGGGATACTCACTTTACATTTTACAGGGCACGCTTACAGGGCAGCGTACAGGACAGGTACAGGCAGCGTACAGGGCAGCTACAGGGCAGCGTACAGACAGCGTACAGGGCAGCGTACAGGGCAGCGTACAGGACAGCTTACAGGACAGCTTACAGACAGCCTTACAGGACAGCTTACAGGACAAGCTTACAGGACAGCTTACAGGACAAGCTTACAGTGCAGCTTACAGTGCAGCTTACAGTGCAGCTTACAGGACAGCGTACAGGGCAGCGTACAAGGCAGTATACAGGCAGCGTACAGGACAGCGTACAGGGCAGCGTACAGGGCAGCGTACAGGAGCAGCTTACAGGACAGCTTACAGGACAGCTTACAGGACAGCTTACAGGACAGCTTACAGGACAGCTTACAGGACACGCTTACAGTGCCAGCTTAACAGTGCAGCTTACAGTGCAGCTTACAGGACAGCGTACAGGCAGCGTACAGGGCAGTTTACAGACAGCTTACAGACAGCTTACAGGACAGCTTACAGGACAGCTTACAGTGCGCTTACAGGACAGCTTACAGGGACAGCGTAACAGGACAGCTTACAGGGCAGCGTACAGGCAGCGTACAGGACAGCTTACAGGACAGCGTAACAGGGCAAGCGTACAGGGCAGCTTACAGGACAGCTTACAGGACAGCTTACAGGACAGCTTACAGGACAGCTTACAGGACAGCTTACAGGACAGCTTACAGGACAGCTTACAGTGCAGCTTAACAGTGCAGCTTACAGAGTTAAGACAGCTTACAGGACGACGTTACAGGACAGTCAGACAGCTGTACAGGGCTACAGATCTTTCATACAGGACCAGCTTTACCAAGGACAGCTTACAGTGCAGCTTACAGGAGCAGCTTACAGACAGCGTTGGACGACAGCGCATACAGGACAGCGTACAGGGACAGGCTTTACAGGACAGCTTACAGTGCAGTCGGTACAGGACCAGTTTACAGTGCATGCTTTACAGGACACAGCTTACAGGAGTAGCTTACAGGACAGCTTTTACAAGATCAGCTTACAGTGCAAGCGTACAGGACAGCTTACAGGGCAGCGTACAGGACAGTTTACAGTGCAGTTTACAGGACAGTGTACAGGGCAGCTTACAGGACAGCTTACAGGGCAGCGTACAGGACAGCTTACAGGACAGCTTACAGGACAGTTTGCTTGTCATTCAAAAGTGGAATGCTATCCCCATCTACTGGCTACTGATACACACTGCATACATGCTGTTCCTGTAAGGTGACTTTTTAGGAAATGGAATTTCACTGAAGTCACTTGACTTGGACTTGTTATTGCATTCACTCATTGAGTTGGGCGGGGCACAGGTAGGACACATTGTACAAGAATGAACCAGACAATTAAATTGTTTCTTTTCAGATGATGTACTCTCATTCAAACTCACAAGCTCATTTTCTATGTCACACACTACCTCCTCTCCTCACACAACCCTTCTGATGTAAGTTACATAATAAATGCTTGGCATAATAGCAATCGTAGTAGGTCATTCCCATCATACACCAATGATTCATGGAATACATGTCATAATTTTTATTTAACTAGGCAAGTCAGTTAAGAACAAATTCTTATTTACAATGACTCCTACCTGGGAACATTGGGTTAACTGTCTTGTTCAGAACGACAGATTTTTACCTTGTCAGCTCGGGGATTCGATCCAGCAACCTTTCTGTTACTGGCTCTAACCACTAGGCTATCTGACGCCTCATTGATCTACATATTACACCAACCACAACACACTAGTTAATAATGAGGCCGTCTCTCACTTTTTATTTAAAATAACAATTTCTCTATGGCTTTAGGTGACTGCATATTTGTGTGCGTGTGCAGTGGTGTAAAGTACTTAAGTAAAATAATTTAAAGTACAACTTAAGTCGATTTTTCGGGGGTATCTGTACTTTACTATTTATATTTTTTGACAACGTTTACTTTTACTTCACTAGATTCCTAAAGAAAATGATGGATTTTTTACATCATACATTTTCCCTGACACCCAGAAGTACTCGTTATATTTTGAATGCTTAGCAGGACAGACAAATGGTCCAATTCACACACTTATCAAGAGAACATCCCTGGTCATCCCTACTACCTCTGATCTGGCAGACTCACTAAACAGAGAACATCCCTGGTCATCCCTACTGCCTCTGATCTGGCAGACTCACTAAACGCAGAGAAACATCCCTGGTCATCCCTACTGCCTCTGATCTGGCAGACTCACTAAACAGAGAACATCCGCTGGCATCCCTCTGCTCTTATCCGGAGGACTCACTAACAGAGAACATCGCTGGTCATCCCACTGCTCCTATCTGGAGACTCACTAAACAGGAGACATCCCTGGTCCACCACTGCGCTCTGGATCTGGGCAGACCACAAACAGAGAACATCCCTGGTCTTCTCACTGCCTTGATCTGCAGACTCACTAAACAGAGAACATCCCTGTCATCCCTACTGCCTTCTGATCTGGCCAGACTCACTAAACAGAGAAATCCCTGGCATCCCTACTGCCTCTGGATCTTTGGCAGATCTCACTAAAACAGAGAACATCCCCTGGTTCATCCCTACTGCCACTTCTGATCTGCAGACTCACTAAACAGGAGAACATCCCGGTCAATCCCACTGCCTCTGATCTGGCGACTCAGCTAACAGAGAACATCCCTGGTCATCCTACTGGCCTCTATCTGCGACTGCACTAAACAGAGACACCATCCTGGTCATCTCCTACTGCCTCTGATCTGGCAGACTCTACTAAACACAGAGAACATCCCTGGTCATCCCACTGCCCCTTTGATTCGGCAGATCTTCCATCTAAACACAAATGCTTAGTTTGTTAATCATATGTCTTGAGTGTTGGAGTCCGCCCCCCTGGCTAATCCGTAAATATACAAGAATGAAAAAATAGCAAGTCTTGCCAAACTGGAATTGTAAAAGAAATGTATAGACTTCTCCTTTGTGACTTAAGATATATTCGCAATACAATTCATGTAGTTTTGATACCTAAGTAATATTTTAAAAACCAGAAATACTTTAGAACCATATTATCTTCCACTTTTACTTTATCCGATTTTCTAGTAAGGTATCTGTTACTTTTACTCCCAAATATGACAATTGGATAACTTTATTTACACCATCGTGTGTGTGTGTGTGTGTGTGTGTGTGTGTGTGTGTGTGTGTGTGTGTGTGTGTGTGTGTGTGTGTGTGGGTTACTGTGCTGGTGCATGCTAATACATTCCTGTCTAGGTAGAATGCATTGCCTGAGGCCTCTCGATCAAGCTAGGACACGCAAAGAGAAAGGGCCTGTGCTCTTTTTGACTTAAAGGCAGTCTTTTTTTATGAACTGATGCTATAAGGTTTGACACACAGGGAAAATACAGTATGAGAATATTTTTGAAAACTGTAATAGAATTTCTTAGCTGACAATCAACAGACAATTTACCTGTATAATCATGCCATTAAAAATACAGGAATACTGTGTGAATAGGAATCCATAGCAAGACAATTACATAATGTTTCACAATAATAATAATAGCCCTATAGAAATCGCAGGCCTATGAATTCATACTCAGACAATAATAGGCTTATCGGTTTAGTTATTTAGCCGTGCTGTGTAAAGACGTTGAATTACTAAAGCAACATCGAACAGGTTCGTTGCACAGTTGCTGGAATGGGCGTGGAGTTGTAACATCGCGCTTCAACAGGCAAGAGAAGGAAACGGGTGGCGAATGTCAAACCAGACACGTTCTGGAAGTTGCGATATGTAACTAGGAACTAAGTACAACGCTCGACAACACAGCACGCGTATGGCAGAACTAGAGAGATGATACCTGAGATTTCCACTCACCTGTTTTGAACCTCAGGTAAGATCCAACTCGACGGAGTCAAGCCCGTTGGCTACTGCTGGGTGACCGCACTGACTTTTGTTGTGACAGTCCGGAACGTGGTAATCTCGCAACATTAAAACGTATAAAAATGCAGACCTGTTATAACACAAATATCGTAGAAAAACAAGTATTTCATATTTTATAGTCGTGGGTACATGAATAAATATATGTGTATTTTATAGTGGTGGGAACATGAATAAATAGATAAATCTGAATATTGCGGATTTATGCGCTTCTTATGTTAATGTATCAAACCTAATCTTTTCGAAAGTAGGCCTACAAAGTGTGCTTAGAATTTATGTTTGACAGTTGACACAACGCACCGTTGTGTATCCTTTTTAAGGTGAAAAAGACTTACGTACTGATAGAGACTTTCATTCGTTGTAGTGCTTAGGCTACTTGTGATGGACTGTCTGTTCTGCCCACTGCTCACTCACTCTGTCAGACTCTGGTACGGCAGCTATAGCTATGTATTCAGAGTCGGCAGGCCTTCATTTACTAACTTTCTCCTTTATCTAAAGGCAGAGGAGGTTGATTACAAAAGTATAAACTGTCTGAGTTGCTCACATCAGCTATGAGACATCTAGATGCCAGGCAGCAGATTGGTTTAAGATTAAATACGGTTTGTAGTAGGAAACAAGTGGACGTCAATCAGCTTCTAACTGGCTCATAAATAGCTTATATGAAGACGTGTCTTATTACAATGTGTACAAATCAGGTGGCAGTTTCAGATATCAACACCTCTATGTATATGCTTTTTGAATGAGGGGTTTTAGGATGGTAGGTCATTCCTAACACGGAAGCATTCTTAACAGGCAGGGAATGGAAATGTCAAGTTGGACTTTGTTCATGGCTGAATGTTGTGAAGAAATATGAGAGTGTGCTAGTCACTGTAGGACCAGGCAGGTAGCAGCCTGGGAGAAGGATGGGCTCATTACCTGGCTGTGACACACACTTTGCATTCCTGTCGTACGAATACTGTGTGTGTGTGTGTGTGTGTGTGTGTGTGTGTGTGTGTGTGTGACCCAAGAGGCACCAGAACATCACATTCATCAGTAATAAGGTCCTCAACCAGCTGCTGAATTACCCAAGAGACACCAGAACATCACATTCATCAGTAATAGGTCCTCAACCAGCTGTCTGAATGACCCTAGAGGGCACCAGAACATCACA
>NW_019943655.1:59354-81599 GCF_002910315.2 Salvelinus sp. IW2-2015 | reverse complement strand
ATTCAGACAGCTGGTTGAGGACCTCATTACTGATGAATGTTTGTGTTTTTCTTTCTGCTTGCATTTTGTATTTATATTTTGATGTGAGTGTTTTCTGTAATTTCTGTAATTCAGGGCTCATCTGTAAAATAGACCTTAGGTCTCAGTATGACTCCGTGATAAAATAAAGGTTAAATCACAATTCTTGCTGATGTTCTTCTTTTTAGCCAGACAGGGAGTATTACTGGATCAATGCTTTGTGAGTCTATTCCATTCTAAGGTTTGCAGATTGGGTGGTGTGTGTGAGGGGGTGGATGGTGGTAACCAGAGAGAGATGGCAAACTGAGTCAGATCGTGTGTGTGTGTGTGTGTGTTTGTGTGTGTGTGAGGAAGGCGTTTGTGCCATAATCTGTAAGCACTTGCCAATACAGGTCCCTGCATGTTAAGGGAGTAATACACACAGCTATATCGCTTTGATACGCAGCAAGATAAATCACTAGAGAAATACACATCACCTTTCACCTATTAAATTAGCCTCTCCTTTACACTCTGTGGGACGAATCTGTTCTTCACATGTGAAGGTACGTTGACGTAAGTGCAACAATCAATGCATGCTTCATGTCAACGTTGGAGTTTGGGATTTTCAAATGTCAGTTTCTCCTTATCTCATCTTTGATGTCCTCGTCGTGAAATGAAACAAACAAACAAGCAGAAACACGCGTGTCGCCCTTTACACTCGTACCCGTATACAGGTTGGAAATGGCAGATTTGGACACTGATAAACGCCTAAATTGGAACACAGTGGCTGTACAGTAGCATGCTATACAAGACGTCAGACCTCAGGGTCTCTGCTTCACAGCTCTGTATGGGGTTTCGATTGACAGCTGTTCTGAACTTGAGCACCACGTGACACCATTGGACAACTTTTGCAAATGTTTTGTTGTCTGAGAGAGAGAAATGCTGTAAAATTAAAAGGACTCAATATATTATGAAAGATGAGACATTGAGAATTATACTTGTTTTAATTTTTATTTAACTAGGCAAGTTAATACCACTTTGTCATACAAGCAAGACAAACACCCGTGAGTCCAAATGTGCACTTCACATTTCCATCTCATAACACTCATGTCATATACAGTGTCAGTGTTTATCATCACTATGTTTGATGTACAGTTACAAGATAACAATGGCGTTATACCCTGGGTTGTCCTGAACACAATGATCACTCTGTTTTGATGTGTTGTGATGACAATTTTCTGTGGACCACACATCTGAGTGAACTCGTGACTCAATTCGAAAACGCACCAACCCGAGGCACCTCATGATGTGTTCAGATCTTTTCTGTGGCCCAATCAAAGTTGTTCATCCCTGATTTTAGCTGGTCATTGTTGGCAATAGAACAACGCTTTCAAAACGCTCACCTTACCCAGATTGTGATTTATAATGGACCGTTTTTTGGAATGCGTAAACAACAATAGTAATTGTGTGATGTCGGGGATCCAGGGCTGAGTTCCAAACAAAACAGCTACAAGTGTCCTAGTTCCTCAACGCCACAGCTAGGAGAGATATAAAAAAAACAGCACCTTATAGTTGAACACTCTTCTTTGATTCATAAAGTGTATTGGAAATACTTAAGGAGACGTGTGGCCACTTGGAAACACCAGATAGACCTCTCACACAAACCCTTGTCATTTTTTTGGTCTTATACTGCACCTACCCCCAATTTTTCTAAGAATTTTCATGTCATGTTACTGACTGTATCCAGAGTATTTTCAGATTTCATTATCAATAAATGTGGAGAAAAGTACACTACATGTAAAATGCACATAAAACCAACAGTGTAATGTTTTGGATTAAGTCTTGTCAAGTGAACTGTGGTGTCCCTCAACTTTTTAGTCGAATAATTTTGCCATAATCTCCAAACTGTTTCCTTTTTTAATTGCTACGATGGTTATGCATTTTCTTTCCATATTTCTTCTGTAAGAAACATTTCAATTCATCCCACAAGTGTATTGGGTTAAATAAGAAGAGGTCTCAGTTAAATGCAGAAGCGTTCTGATATAGCCTCAGTGGTAGTGGGTATAAAAGTGGGTATACCACATACAGTATGAAGTTCCACTTGTTCCTCAGTGTTAATGCATGCTTCTCTCTTTGACTTCTCATTAACGCCACCATACAGGGCTTCCAATAACAGTCTGGTGTTGGTCTGATGCCACTGTGAAACAAACAAAACTGCAAGCGTCAGGGTCATATTCATTAGGTACCAAACGTATGAAAACAGACTGAAACAGGACTCAACAAAATGTAAATTTTTGTTTTCTGTTGCATAACTTTTTATTTTATTTTTCTATTTCCGTTGCATGCTTGTTATAGTATAAGGCTGGTGTGATGGTCATAAACGACCTATAAACCCACTGACTAATGTTTGTGATGATTACTGCTGCAAAGTGTTAAAGTATGACATAAATGTTGACACCATGAGCACTGTTTTGTGGTTACAGATCTGGTATAATTAGAGTTACAGTGCTTTCAGAAAGTATTCAGATATTTATTCCACATTTTGTTACGTTGCAGCCTGATTCAGAAAGTAAAAAATAAATACAAATATCTACACACAATGCCCCCATAATACCAAAGCAAAAACTGATTAAAATACATTTTTGCAAATGTTTTACAAATGAAAAACAGGTATATCACATTTACATAAGTATTCAGACCCTTTACTCAGTACTTTGTTGAAGCACCCTTTGGCAGCAATTTACCCCGATTGCTCAGTTTTGCCCGGCGGCCAGCTCTAGGAAGAGTCTTCGTGGTTCCAAACTTCTTCCATTTAAGAATGATGGAGGCCACTGTGTTCTTGGGGACCTTCAATGCTGCAGACATTTTGTGGTACACTTCCCCAGATCTGTGCCTCGACACAATCCTGTCTCGGAGCTTTATGGACAATTCCATCAACCTCAAGGCCTGGTTTTTGCTCTGACATGCACTGTCAACTGTGGGGACTTATAAATACAGGTGCGTCCCTTTCCAAATCATGTCCAATCAATTTGAATTTACCACAAGTGGACTCCAATCAAGTTGTAGAAACGTCAAGGATGATCAATGGAAACAGGATGCACCTAAGCTCAATTTCGAGTCTCATAGCAAAGGGTCTGAATAGTTCTGTATTATGATATCATTTTTTAATTTTAATACATTTGCAAAAAATTCTAAAGTGTTTTCTTTTTATCATTATGGGCTATTGTGATGTCATTATGGGGTATTGTGATGTCATTATGGGGTATTGTGAATACATTATGGGGTATTGTGTGTAGATTGCTGAGGATTTTGTATTTATTTAATCCATTTTAGAACAATGCTGTAATGTAACAATGTGGAAAGAGTTAAGGGGCCTGAATGCTTTCCGAATGCACTGTAGGTGAAGTTTGTTTCCAGGAAGTGTTTATAGTACATGTTGTTATGGGGTGAGAAAGCTTGTTGGAGTGGAGGACTAGACACTGTGGACAAAAAAAAAAGAAAGTTCAGAGTAAGGTTAGTTCTTATTTCATAGGTAGATAGAATAGGATATGTCAATGAGACCTTAGAGAAAATGTGCTATTTCTATTTCCTGTTGAAGATGGACTGGCTTATTCAACAGTAATGCATACTATTTCCTGTTGAAGATGGACTGGCTTGTTCAATAGTAATGCATACTATTTCTAGCAGTGACATGTGGGTTCTTAGGTTTTTACTGTGGCAGGGAAAGCACTGGGGAATATTTAGTTTCAGCTCTTCTAGCTCATGTAGTGAGACTTCACAGTGCAGGATTCAAACGTTCTTATGTAGAATGTCAACTTTTAATGGAAATAAATTGATAAGTGGATTTTAAGGAAACATTATGATTGGTTTTTCTACGGGATATTAGATGCACAGATACATTAGCTACCAACTGCCAGAGGCATAATACATTCTTAATTGTATCCCTCTTCTTTCTGTCCTCAGAAAAACCACCAAACCTTCCCCCACCCAACACTTTCACTAATGCTAATCTGCCTTAGATCCATCATCAACTCTTCTCTGGTGTTGATCTAGACCACCACCAAACACCCACCATGTCAAATCCCACTGACCCCAGAGAGGAGATCCTAGACTGGCTGACCAGCCTGCGTCTGCCCCAGTACGCTGACGGATTTCACCTGGGGGGCTTCCAGTGCCTGGAAGACTGCAGGGGGCTCACTGAAAATTGCCTCCTGGAGCTCCGAGTGTTCCCTACAGGCCACCGTAGACGGATCCTACGTAGTTTGGAAGCCCTAAGATTGGCGGTGGAAGAGCCGGGGGAAGGGGAAAAGGACGGGGAAAATAGAAAGCCCCTCCCCCAACCCAGACACATCTTCATGACAAATAAGAAAAGGGTGACTTCCTGCCAGCCTAGTGAGAGGGTAGAGCAGGCAAGATGGGAGGGGAGGCAGACCCTACACCCTGGGGCTGGCTTAGGGATTGAAGAGACAGAAGAGGAGAACACTAACACTTCTATAAAGGGGTCTCTGAGACCACCACGGCCGACACCGCGTGACCCTCGTAACGTACGCACCACTTCCTCAGCTTCGAACTCCACATCTGGCAGCTGTGACTCCCTCTCTGTCTCCTCCCACTCTGGAGAGGTACCCTCTGATTGTGAGATCTCCTCTGAGGAGCCCTCCCCTTCCTCTACAGACCTCTCTCCCGGGCCTGACCACGTCCTCTCTGGGAAAAACCACGAGGTTTACCAGGGGAAGATGGTGGATAATGTGATCTATGAGAGGGGCCCCAGCTTGAAGACACCAGCCAAGGGCCCCCGGCCCACCCGTTCCTACAGACTGAGGCACCGGCCGGTCCCTGGGATTCCTGACCAAGTCATCCTACCCCCACCGGACTGGTAGGCATGACTCATCAGTCTATAACTTATTGATAAGTCTATTATAATATTAAGTGATCAATGGATGTGTATACACTTGATTTATTATGTTTTGAAACTTTAGCACTTTCTCATTAGTGACCCACCATCTCTTTTCAGTCTCGTGTTCCAAAATTTCAATGGTGTTTTTTACATTGGATAAAAGTACAGACTCAGAGCTTCTAAATGGCACATCATACACTGTAGTTAGAGGACACATGGGGAAGTAATGCAGCTTGAAAAGGTGATACACTTAGAATCCCATTTAGGAGAAAAAAGGCATTAACACATTTTGCTGTGATTTTCACACTTGCTCTCTACATTAATCGTTGGGAAACATATTTAGAAAAGGAATCATTTTACCAAATTGCCAAAGGGATTCTCTGAACATTGTCTCACCAAGTTACCCATTTAGGCAAACCATTTACAGTATTATATTGCCTATGGTTGTATATATAAATATAACCTTTCACATTCACCAGCCACAGTGCTGTTCTTTGATTACGCCCATATAGCGTCGTTCATAACCTCTAAAGCCTTAGAGCTTAAATATATTTAAATACCTCTTAAATCATTTACATTGGACCACGTGGATGTGGCCATGTGCTAAAGCAGTGAGATAGTGCTTATTAAAAAAAACAAAGAAAACATTTCAACAATAAAATACTTTAACTTCAAGTGCTGAAGGTAGGGGGGGGGGGGGGGGAACATAAAGCCTGAGAGCATCTGTCCTGCCCTTTGGAGAAGGACATGTAATGTCCATGTCCTTTTCATCGCAAAAGTCCTGAGCTTCTACAAAATATGATGTTTGCCAGGTTGTGTCCAGTCCGAGGGGCTTTCACATCTCTGGGAGGAAGGACGGCAACGTTACACAGCAGCTGAAACCTGCTTCCATCTTAGAGAACGCTCCTTGGCCACAACAACAACCAGGCTGTTGAAGCTGTAAAGGAGGAGAGCAGACTAAAAATAGACAGGACATTGAAAACCTTGCATACCAGCAATAACATTCACTGACCCTCAAGTCAAAGCAATAAGCTCAAAGTACAACATTCCTGAAGTGTTGCTTATTCACCCTTGATCATCTCGTTGTACAGGAGGCAGAGAGTAGGTTTATGCTGAAAGACAAATTCCCGAAAAAGAGGTTGAAACATGAATGAATTCATGTCCTGTAGCTCGTTATTGCCTGTTGACTACTACAGCTGTACCAAAATGTCCTGTACACACTTAACCTGCTTACAGCCCAACAATGGCAATGCAGACACAAGATAAAATGTAAGATTTTAAGTATTTTTAATATCTATCTATCTATCTATCTATCTATCTATCTATCTATCTATCTATCTATCTATCTATCTATCTATCTATCTATCTATCTATCTATCTATCTAATTTTAAATCTATCTATTTCCTATCCCCTATCTTTTTATCTAATTTTCTTCCCCCCTTAATTTCCCCTAAATTCTTTATTTCTTATCCTTTAAAAATCCCCGCTTTTAATTCCTAATCCCTATCCCCTAATTCTATCCCTTACTCCCTAAATCTTATTTCCTATCTAATCTATTCCCTTATCTATTCTTTATCTATCTATCTATCTATCTATCTATCTATCTATCTATCTATCTATCTATCTATCTATCTATCTATCTATCTATCTATCTCACCCCATGTTCAAGAATGGCCTTTTTCCCTTTATTCAGATTACAACTGCTTACTTTCGGTTCTTTGAAAACAAAATTACAACCAACTAATTGCAGCATTACCACAAAAATGTAAGAGGCAAGTAGAAGTGGGAAAAAGTAAGGAACTTGTCTGTCGGCCCTGCATTCAAGACCATAAACGGTTAAAGAAAATTGTGACAAAAAAAACATACACCAATTTAATTTAAGGACCAAAAAAATTACAGCTGTGCCATATAAATTGCAAAATAGTTGGGAAGAGATTTTTGATGTACCAATTCCATGGCACATGGTTTATGAATTGACACACAAAACAACGCCGGATTCAAAACTTAACATTTTTCAATTTAAATTATTATACTAAATTCTTGCAACCAATATATATGGGGATACAATCTTCCCAGCTCTGCAGATTTTGCTGTGAGAAGGCAGAGTCATTAGATAATTTATTTTGGTATTGTCGATATGTAGCTCATTTTTGGTCACAGGTCCAGGAATGGCTGAAGAATCGCAACCTTTACCTAGAACTAATGCTGCAGATAGCAATACTGGGTGACTTGAAAAGTCATAGTCAATCAATCAATTATATAATAATTATTTTAGCCAAAATTTTTATCTTTAATTTACAATCTGTAGAAGCTATGAGAATAAAAAGTTTCAGTACTTTTGTGAAGCATCACAGCACAGTATAAAATACATGGCAAATAGAAATCCAAAATGGATGGTGTTAAGAGATAGATGGGAGGGGTTGAACGGAGCTGAAGGGTGGGACTAATAAAAACAAGATAACAAATGTAAAACATACGGGGTCTGTAAAATGTATATAGGTTCAGAAATGTTGTGAAATAGCACAGTTACAAATATAAATCAAACTGGATGGACATCAGAAATACAGGAAGGACTAAAAACAAACAACATATAACTATTGTAAAATGTGTATAAGATGTATAAACTGAAGAAGCCTAAGTGTTATTGTTTATTAGTTTACTCCAATTGGAGGAGGGGTGGTAGGGTTTGGGGGGAATAATAAAGGTATATTATTTAAAAAAGTATGGATATATATATTTACCCAAATAATATATGGGGGATTGGAAATGATGCAGACAGTTACATTGATGGAAGCAAAAATCTTTCTGTAATATTAAAGCTGATCACCCAAAAAATATATAAACAGTCCACTTTAGCTTAAGACATATATCTTGCTAGCTAGGTAAATAAAGTACCTAGCTAGGTAAACAAAGTACCTAACTAGGTAAACAAAGTACCTAGCTAGGTAAACAAAGTACCTAACTAGGTAAACAAAGTACCTAGCTAGGTAAACAAAGTGTAAGTTCACTAACGTTAGCTAGTCAAACAACAATGAACTGTGCCATCAATGCCACAGTGCTGGGAGCTAGCCAACCATGTTCAATGTTAGCTAGCTAACATTAGGCTCTAACTAGAACAGCAAACAGCTCTGGAAAACAAATAATATCAGCTAGGGAGCCAGCCAGCTACAGTTAGCTTGAAATTAAACCACTTTCTGTCAAAATTAGAAAATGTGTAATATCTGAAAATGTAACATTAGTCTAGCGTTTGCTAGCTATCTTACCTATATACATCGTCGTGCATGGACGCGTCTCCCTGTCAGGAATGCGATGCCACGTTTGCCCTTAGTTTGAAGATGTAATCCGGAGACAGGTGTTTTCTCCATCTCTTTTAGCTATCATACTCTAATTCCACTGATTTCAAAACTTGATCCTCCAGAAAGTAGAGAGCCACACTTATGCAGCTCCACTACATGATACATATTTTTTTTTTAAAGGCGCGTTTGACAGGATTACCAACACAGACTGACGAGCTTCTATGGCAGACCAATCCGAACTCCTCTCTTGGCATGTCCAGCCCACTCATTATCTCAGCCAATCATAGCTAGTGGGAAGGTTGTCATCTTTTTCTGTCGCTTAACCAACAAGGCTCGTAATTTAACAATTTCATTCGTATTTACAGATGGTATACACGTTTGTTATTAAGACACATGAAAGATCACATGTTCAAGAAGGCATTTCTGGCAAAAAACGCATTATGATAAAAAAACATTTTATTTTACATTCAAAGTCGCGACTTGCGACATACGTCTAGTTTCCTGAATCGGGTCACATTTGGGGAATGTATCCTTTCTAGTGTTAACTCAAAGGCATATATATATATATATATATATATATGGCTTTCCTGATCCCTTGTGTGTCAGACAGTGTTCTAATAAAGTTTATTCCATTCTTTTCCTTCCTCAGGAGCTTGCCTCCGCTAACATCCACAACCGACCTTGAACACCTTCCCTGCGCCCAGGTTCCCGGCAGTGCTAACGGCAACCAGAAAGGTATCCTAGCAACTAATCCTATTTTAGCTCTTCCTTGACTATTTTATATTATCGAGTCAGCAGGCATTACTATTGTTTGCCCTGATGAAAAAATGGGGGAAGAGGGGAAAAGGGAGAGAGAAAGAGGGAGTGTGTGTTAGATTCATCACGTGGGGAACCAACGTCCCGTTTTGAGGGTGCTTTTGTCTTGCTGGGATTGTGCTCTCGCTCGCTCTCTCTCTCTCTCTCTCTCTGTCATCTTGCGTAGTGGTGCCAGTGAGGCCTAGTGTATATCCCACTTCACTCTCCTAACTCCAGACGTTGTTTAACTTTGTTGGTCAAATTGACCTTTAATGATACATGCAATGTGTTGTGAGGTCTGTGTTGATGCCTCCCTCTGTCTATGGTGGCTCCCATATCTGTTGAAAGTGGATCTGACTCTTTCCTTCCAACACTATATACAGTAAATACAACTCCCCCCCCTTTCTTCCTAGTTCCTCTACTTTTCCTCCTCTATTCAATTTACTTGGTCCTCTCTCTCTCCCCACTTTCCTCTCCCCCCTTTCTCTCCCTTTCTCTCTCTCTCTCTCCTCCTCTTCTCTCTCTCTTCTCTCTCTCTCTCTCTCCCCCTCTCTCCCCCCCCCCCCAATAGATTTGTGATAACGACCCTACTGTCTCTCAGACACCAGACCTGTCCATAGAGATAAGGGTGTGATAGTGTGTTCCTCTTCAACATAGAAAGTGGATCTGTCTCTTTCCTTCCAACTGTAAATACAACTTCCCCCTCTTTCTTCCTAGTTTCTACTCTACTTTTCCTCCTCTATTTCGATTTACTTGGTTGCTCTCTCTCTCTCTCTCTGTCTCTCTCTGTCTCTCTGTCTCTTCTCTTCTCTCCTCTCTCTCTTCTCTCTTCTCTCTCTCTCTCTCTCTCTCTCTCTCTCTCTCTCTCTCTCTCTCTCTCTCTCTCTCTCTCTCTCTCTTCTCTCTCTCTCTCTCTCTCTCTCTCTCAGCCCAATAGATAGTGATAAACGACCCTACTGTCTCTCTGACACCAGACCTGTCCATAGAGATAACGGTGTTTGATAGTGTGTTCCTCTTCAACATAGAAACCAGCAACCAGGTCCTACTATCTCCCAGTGCCTTGTCTCGGTGGCCTATCTAGTAGCTCGTGTCTATGTATGTGTTGGCTGTTTGTGTAGGTATGTGTGTGTCGCGTCCGCCGGGGGATGTCTGTCGGCCCTTGCTGTCCCAGGAGATGGCCGATGTTTATTTGTCACTGTGACAGGCGGTGGCTCACACCGGGTCTACAGGGATGGTGTCTGGGTGGTCTCACACTTCATCCCCCTCTCCTCCCTCCTCGGCTGAGGTCCCCATTGGGGTCCCCATTGGGCCTCACACAGGGCCAAGGAACGTCCTTGGTAGGGCTAGTGTCTGTCTGAGGAAGGGGAGGCAAGTTTTTGCACTTTTGTAGAAGAGAGATGGGAGAGGGAGAGGAGGAGGGGAGATGACAGGGAGGGAGAAGAGAGAGGGAGGAGGAGGGGAGATGACAGGGAGGGAGGAGGGGAGAGACAGGGAGGGAGAGGAGGAGGAGGGGAGAGAAGGGGGAGAGAAGGGAGGGAGAGGAGGGGAGGAGGCGGGGAGAGAGGAGGGAGGAGAGGGAGGAGGAGGGGAGATGACAGGGGGAGAAAGAGAGAGGGAGGAGAGAGAGGGAAGAGGGAGGGAGGAGAGGGAGGAGGAGGGGAGATGACAGGGAGGGAGAAGAGAGAGGGAGGAGAGAGAGGGAAGAAGGAGGGAGGAGAGAGGGAGGAGGAGGGGAGATGACGGAGGGAGGGAGGGAGGAGAGGGAGGAGGAGGGGAGAAGAGGGAGGGCGAAGAGGGAGGGAGGACGACAGGGAGGGAGAAGAGGGAGGAAGAAGAGGGAGGAAGAAGGTAGGAATATGTTTCAACATTTTACGCAGAACTCCGAGGGGAGGATGCATTCAAGTGTTATGGTTATGTGATGCAACAACAGTATGTAGACCTATACCATGTGCATTTGTCTGAGAACTAATGATAATGTGTTATGTGTGTCCTTCTCTCTACTCTAGCCCCACTGCAAAGAACGTTGTCTCCCATTGTTCCTTATGGAGAAACATTCCTATACAACAACCCAGAGAACGTACTGGTAAGGTGAAATACTTTAGAAACTGAAGTTGTATAGGATCCCGAATAGGTCCACTATTATTAACCACTTAGACCTACAGTTGTATTGATTATATTCAATGTAAGAACAGTATTTACAGCCAGGCAATGATAACAAGATCTCCAGAGAGATTTGGTCACGGGGAGGCTGATCAGAGCCTAGTAGGCCCCACCTCTGCCAAGTGAGTTATTTTGCAGGAATAGGTGCTAAGTCATATTCTTCTTTCCTTTGATATGTGCTCATTGTTACCCCTTTTACAGAGTACCTATTCTCAGAATCTTGACATGTTCACTGTTTTGAGATTATGTGGAAGTAGCTAAGAAGCTGAGAGAAACTCACTATCCAGTTCTATTTTCTATTTGTCTGCCCACACACACATCCACTTCCCCGTCTCTTCTTTCACTGCAAATCGAGAGTAAACTTGAGCAAAATGAGAGTAAACTTGAGGCTCAAACAGTTTCACTTTGGCCTCTGAGGTTAATAGAAATGTCACTTGCTAGCCTAGCCACTAAGCTAACCTAGCCACTAAGCTAACCTAGCCACTATGCTAACCTAGCCACTAAGCTAACCTAGCCACTAAGCTAACCTAGCCACTAAGCTAACCTAGCCACTATGCTATCAGTCTAACAATGCCTGTTTTGAAAGTGCCACTGATGTGCCTTGATGACTAATCTGTGTTCTTCTGTCTCAGGACCAGGGTCCTAAAGAACTGTTTAAGAAAGAAATCAAAGAGAATCTCAAGCAGAAAAAGCTGAGGTAAGATGAGGGCCACTCTGATACACAATAGTTGTGCCTAACAGTAAAGACTACTTTTGCTTAGGCCACAAATAGTCGAACAGTATTTCAAAAGAGGAAGGCGTTTAACTACTGAAATTGGTTGCTAAACCCTGCTTCAGTTGTCTGTACAGTAAAAATATATAGTATTGCAACAAATAAAGCTAAACCAAATTGTAATTACATTTTTACAAATACGAAAGTATTACACAAATGTAACACAAGTAGCATTTGTAAAAAGCTTCACACAAATATTATTGATTGATATATTTAGATTGATTGATGTGTATATAAATATTGATTGATTTGATATATATATATATACAGTATATATATATATATATATATATATATATATATATATATATATATATATATAAAAACTCTGCCAAAAAACTTAACATGTGTAAATATTTGTATGAACATAACTAGATTCAACAACTGAGACATAAACTGAACAAGTTCCACAGACATGTGACTAACAGAAATGGAAAAATGTGTCGTTGAACAAAGGGGGGGGTCAAAATCAAAAGTAACAGTCAGTATCTGGTGTGGCCACCAGCTGCATTAAGTACTGCAGTGCTTCTCCTCCTCATGGACTGCACCAGAGTTGCCCGTTCTTGCAGTGAGATGTTACCCCACTCTTCCACCAAGGCACCTGCAAGTTCTCGGACATTTCTGGGGGGAATGGTCCTAGCCATCACCCTCCGATCAAACAGGTCCAGACGTGCTCAATGGGATTGAGATCCGGGCTCTTCGCTGGCCATGGCAGGAAATCATGCACAGAACGAGCAGTATGGCTGGTGGCATTGTCATGCTGGAGGGTCATGTCAGGATGAGCCTGCAGGAAGGGTACCACATGAGGGAGCAGGATGTCTTCCCTATAACGCACAGCGTTGAGATTGCCTGCAATGACAACAAGCTCAGTCCGATGATGCTGTGACACACCGCCCCAGACCATGACGGAACCTCCACCTCCAAATCGATCCCGCTCCAGAGTACAGACCTCGGTAAAAAGCTCATTCCTTTGATGATAAATGCGAATCCGACCATCACCCCTGGTGAGACAAGACCGCGACTCGTCAGTGAAAAGCACTTTTTGCCAATCCTGTCTGGTCCAGCGATGGTGGGTTTGTGCCCATAGGCGATGTTGTTGCCAGTGATTTCTGGTGAGGACGTGCCTTACAACAGGCCTACAAGCCCTCAGTCCAGCCTCTCTAAGCCTATTGGGGACAGTCAGCACTGATGGAGGGATTGTGCGTTCCTGGTGTACCTTGGGCAGTTGTTGTTGCCATCCTGTACCTGTCCCACAGGTGTGATGTTCGGATGTTCGGATGTACCGATCCTGTACAGGTGTTGTTACACGTGGTCTGAAAATGCGAGGACGATCAGCTGTCCGTCCTGTCTCCCTGTAGCGCTGTCTTAGGCGTCTCACAGCAATGTATTGCCCTGGCCACATCTGCAGTCCTCATGCCTCCTTGCAGCATGCCTATGGCACGTTCATGCAGATGAGCAGGGACCTTGGGCATCTTTCTTTTGGTGTTTTTCAGAGTCAATAGAAA
Organism: Salvelinus sp. IW2-2015; assembly: GCF_002910315.2. Classification (NCBI taxonomy): domain Eukaryota; kingdom Metazoa; phylum Chordata; class Actinopteri; order Salmoniformes; family Salmonidae; genus Salvelinus; species Salvelinus sp. IW2-2015. Next base: position 68,176 of record NW_019943655.1, on the reverse strand, counting down.
GGCCTCTTTAGTGTCCTAAGTTTTCTTAACTGTGACCTTAATTGCCTACCGTCTGTAAGCTGTTAGTGTCTTAACGACCGTTCCACAGGTGCATGTTCATTAATTGTTTATGGTTCACTGAACAAGCATGGGAAACAGTGTTTAAACCCTTTACAATGAAGATCTGTGAAGTTATTTGGATTTTTACGAGTTATCTTTGAAAGACAAGGTCCTGAAAATGGGACGTTTCTTTTTTTTGCTGAGTTTAAATAGATTGATATATACAGTTGAAGTCTGAAGTTTACATAAACTTAGGTTGGAGTCATTAAAACTCGTTTTCAACCAAGAAATGTGTGGAGTGGTTGAAAAACAAGTTTTAATGACTCCAACCTAAGTGTATGTACACTTCCGACTTCAACTGTTTGTGTGTGTTTGTGTGTGTGTGTGTATATATATATATATACATATATATATTATTATTTTAAAAAAATGTGTCTATTAAAATGACATCAAATTGATCAGAAATATAGACTGACTCCCTGAGTTTGTTTTACTCACTGCTTTAGCACACTCTGATGTCTTAGCCGTGTCTGAATCCTGTCTTAGGAAGGCCACCAAAAATTCTGAGATTTCCATCCCCAACTATAACATTTTCCGTCAAGATAGAACTGCCAAAGGGGGAGGAGTTGCAATCTACTGCAGAGATAGCCTGCAAAGTTCTGTCATACTTTCCAGGTCTATGCCCAAACAGTTCGAACTTCTAATTTTAAAAATTAATCTCTCCAGAAATAAGTTTCTCACTGTTGCCGCCTGCTATACACCCCCCTCAGCTCCCAGCTGTGCCCTGGACACCATCTGTGAATTGATCGCTCCCCATCTAGCTTCAGAGTTTGTTCTGTTAGGTGACCTAAACTGGGATATACTTATCACCCCAGCAGTCCGACAATCTAAGCTAGATGCCCTCAATCTCACAGAAATTATCAAGGAAACCACTAGGTACAACCCCAAATCTGTAAACATGGGCACCCTCATAGATATTATCCTGACCAACTTGCCCTCCAAATACACCTCTGCTGTTTTCAATCAGGATCTCAGCGATCACTGCCTCATTGCCTGCATTGCCTGCAAACACTGCCTAAAACACTTCTGCGAGCAGGGCTTTCTAATTGACCCGGCCCGGGTATCCTGGAACGATATTGACCTCATCCCGTCAGTCGAGGATGCCTGGTCGTTCTTTAAAAGTAATTTCCTCAACATCTTAAATAAGCATGCCCCTTTCAAAAAATGTAGAACTAAGAACAGATATAGCCCTTGGTTCATTCCAGACCTGACTACCCTTGACCAGCACAAAAACTTCCTGTGGCGGACTGCAATAGCATCAAATAGTCCCCGCGATATGCAACTGTTGAGGGAAGTCAGGAACTAATACACACAGTCAGTCAGGAAAGCAAAGGCTGCACCTCAGCCACGCTCAAGGTACTAAACGATATCATAACCGCCATCAATAAAAGACAGTAATGTGCAGCCGTCTTCATAGACCTGGCCAAGGCTTTCGACTCTGTCAATCATCGTATTCTTATCGGCAGACTCAATAACCTTGGTTTCTCAAATGACTGCCTCGTCTGGTTCACCAATTACTCGCAGACAGAGTTCAGTGTGTCAAATCGGAGGGCATGTTGTCCGGTCCTCTGGCAGTCTCTATGGGGGTACCACAGGGTTCAATTCCCGGGCTGACTCTTTTCTCTGTATATATCAACGATGTTGCTCTTGCTGTGGGTGATTCCCTGATCCACGTCTACGCAGATGACACCATTCTGTATACATCTGGCCCTTCCTTGGACACTGTGCTATCTATCCTCCAAACGAGCTTCAATGCCATACAGCACTCCTTCCGTGGCCTCCAACTGCTCTTAAACGCTAGTAAAACCAAATGCATGCTTTTCAACCGTTCGCTACCCGCCCGCCCAACTAGCATCACTACTCAGGACTGTTCTGACCTAGAATACGTGGACAACTACAAGTACTTAGTTGTCTGGTAGACTGTAAACTCTCCTTCCAGACTCACATCAAACATCTCCAATCCAAAATCAAATCTAGAATCTGCTTTCTATTTCGCAACAAAGCCTTCTTCACTCTCGCCAACTCACACCAATACTCTACTCAGCAAATTGGATGTAGTCTATCACAGTGCCATCCGTTTTGTTACCAAAGCACCTTATACCACCCACCACTGCGACCTATATGCTCTAGTCGGCTGGCCCTCGCTACATATTCGTCGCCAGACCCACTGGCTCCAGGTCATCTATAAGTCTATGCTAGGTAAAGCTCCACCTTATCTCAGCTCACTGGTCACGATAACAACACCCACCCATAGCACGCGCTCCAGCAGGTATATCTCACTGGTCATTTTAAAAGGATAATTGATCATTAGAAAACTTGTGCAATTATGTTAGCACAGCTGAAAACTGTTTTTTGATTAAAGAAGCACTAAATCTGGCCTTCTTTAGACTAGTTGAGTATCTGGAGCATCAGCATTTGTGGGTTCAATTACAGGCTCGAAATGTCCAGAAACAAATAACTTTCTTCTGAAACTCGTCAGTCTATACTTGTTATGAGAAATGAAGACTATTCCATGTATATATATATTTGATTGATTTATATATATGTATTGTTTGATTGATTTATTAAATGCAACTCAACGTCACCCTATCCCACAGAAAGAAGCATGGTAAGATCAAGGAGTCCAGGAATAGCAACAAGACACAGGTCCCTCCACCTACTTCAACGGTCCACAACCTCTATGAAGATGACTACTCTATAGTGGAAGAGTGCACCACCAGTTGGGAACTATCCAATCATGCTTGGCCTAATGCTGCTACGGCGACCCCGGAGCCCCTCCTCTCCGGCCCCCTGCCCGGCCCCGCCCTCTCCCAGGTCGTTCCCATGACAATGGTGGTGTGTGACCTCTACTCGGAGCCCTTTGACACGCTGGGTGGTCTGGTGAAGAATACGTTACCCGTGTTACCCGCAGACCACGCGGATAATATCTCCCCTTATGCCTGCTTCTATGGGGCCCCTAAGACCAAACTCAAGATGGGGTGGCTGGACAAGCTCTCACCGCAAGGGTAAGACCACATGATGAAATAGAACATCACATAGTAGTATTCTATTATACTATTCTATTATGGTATGCATTAGTTGAAGCTCAATGTTACATATAAATTCCCCTACCATCATATCTAAGCCAATATCACACCAATGTCGATGAAAATTCACAAATCAACTTGATTGGAGGTACACAACACACACCGTGCCTATCGTCATGTGCCGTCCGGCTGTTACAGAGAAAAACATACTGTCACGCCCTGACCATAGATTGCTTTTGTGTGTTTCTATGTTTTGTTTGGTCAGGGTGTGATGTGGGTGGGCATTCTATGTTGTATGTCTAGGTTGTCTATTTCTGTGTTTGGCCTAGTATGGTTCCCAATCAGAGGCAGGTGTCAGTCGTTGTCTCTGATTGGGAGCCATATTTAGGTAGCCTGTTTTTCTTTGTGTTTTGGTGGGTGGTGTTTCCTGTGTCTGTGTTTTCACCATACGGTACTGTTTCGTTTTTTTTTCAGTATTTTGCACTTTGTTATTTTGTATTGTTTAGTGTTCAGTTTTATAATAATTAAAATGGACACTTACAACGCTGCACATTGGTCCGACATTTCATACTCCTCTTCAGACGAGGACGAAACCCGTTACACATACCGGATTTTTAACAGGGTCGTTAGCAATTGAGTTTTCTGCGTCTACCTAGCTCAAATTCTACATGTCGGATTAAAACTAAACTATAGCGCCCAAGAAGAAGAAGTTAAGTGACCTTTTGGATTTAAAACATTTAAGGATTCAAATCAAATCAAACTTTATTTGTCACATGCTCCAAATACAACATGTGTCGACCTTACCGTGAAATGCTTACTTACAAGCCCTTAACCAACAATGCAGTTCAAGAAATTGAGTTAAGAAAATATTTATGAAATAAACTAAAGTAAAAAAATAAATAAAAATGTCATCGCTCTCACATGCACATTTCCGTCTGTTAAGAATCAACGATGTGCTACCTTTTTGTAGTATTCTGACATCTTTTCAGCCGAATCGCAGAGCTCTAACTGGGTCAACTCAGTTGCTCGGCAACAACACAGCTGCCACATCCTGCCAGTTGTAAGAAGTGGCTGAGAACAAACCTAGGCTACTGTAGCTAGCTACCTGTATGGTGGTATTCAAGCTGAGGATAATAAATACAAAAATATATTTTGATTAGCTAGCTAATGTTATCGAGCTAACATTTCTTGTCCAAAGTCCAGCAGCTAGCCTCTGTAGCTAGCTAGSTAACACCAGTCAGCTGAAAGCTATCTAATTAGCTACCGAACAGGCAAAGAAAGGTAGCAAGCTATATATTTCTTTATGGAAGGTTTGTTACAAAAATATCTTCAGCCACTAGCTAGTTAGAGACAGATAAACAGCTGACAACAACAGCTCAACACAGAAGCTAGATAACGATAGCTAGCTCACGTCCAAATGCAGGTCCTACATTTTCCCACAAAACATAGCTAGCTAGCTACATCAGTTCAAAACCAACACCAGTGGTGCAGCACTAGGGGTGGGGGGAGGGGCTAATGCCAGATTATATAAATGTGTAAGATTTACAAGCTGTAAAAGGAACATGTAAGATGTGGCCCTAGTGTACGAGGGGGATCTTTTTGTTTCGTCTTTATGGCTGAGGTATACGACCTTCAAAGGTCATTAACTTATAACCGTTTTATTTTGCTTTCAATTGGAATTGAGTCATATTTTACATTATAAACTGGATAGTTCGTTCCCTGAATGCTGATTGTCTGACCACAAGTATGACAAAGCATTTATTTTTACTGCTCTAAATAGGTTGGTAGCCAGTTTATAATAGCAATAAGGCACCTCAGGGGTTTGTGGTATATGGCCAATATACCACGGCTAAGGGCTGTGTCCAGGCACTCCGTGTTGTGTCGTGCTAAGAATAGTCCTTGGCCTTTGTATATTGGCCATGCCATATACCACACCCCCTCGTACCTTATTGCATAAATGTAAGAATGTCACAATGAATTGAATTATTCACCCTCTGAAAACGACAGAAAATTACTTTTTGACTATCCATGGTAAATTCTAACATACTTTAATAGTTAGTTCAAAACTGATTTGAGCTATTAGAGGGCAACAGCCACCAGACCAGTGTTTAAACCAGCAACCCTTGCAGTTATGCATGCACAACACCTGTGCCATTAATGCCCAGACCTTTTGGCAGAGGCCAAATTAAAGGTTACACTTACACCTGTGGCAGACTTATTTTTTGTTTTTACGTCTTTCGGTTTTTTACACCAGCTTCAAACAGCTGAAAGTACAATACTTTGGGTTATTTATAATATATTTCAGAGCGGTTTAGATGATAGAATAATTCTCTACACTATACGTTGCTTGTTTTGTCACAGAAACTGAAATTAGGCGAACTATTAGAATTTTAGAAACCAGGAAATGGAGGAGCGATTTTTCTGCATAGTGTACCTTTTAAATACCCAGGCGTTGTAAGATCTGGCATGCGTCTGCAATGTAGTCGTGCAGGAACTCGACCAATGAATACCCAGAATCCTTAAGTGGTTAAACAGAGCTTCTTGTTCCTGTTCTCATCCTCTTCTGTTTAGGTATGAGAAACCTAACCTTATTTTAGTTTACACAACCTCAGAGCAAAGCAGCGGTTTCTTTTATAGTTATCTGTATTTCTCTGTGTGTTTATGCTTTCATAGTTCCTCTTACAAAGAAAAATCTGTCACTTCCCTTTTTTGTTTTGTGCCCTTCTTCTGAAACCACATGATTAGCATAAAGTTGTCAACCTGCCTTAGTTTGAGATGTTGAATATTCATCTATTTTAACAGCATAACCAGCACCCTGTTTTACTGTACCATATGGCAGGCTTGTGTGTGATACTATTCTACTGTACAGAATGAACTTGATTGAACTTGTCTTGTGATTGGGTGGAGATGCTGTTCTGTAGTAGTTCATAGCAACGCTTTTCATTTTTTTTATTGTTTACATACGTACTACTTCCAGCTCTTCAACTTTCCTTCTTTCGCTTTCAGAAACTGTGTTTTTCAGAAAAGATGCCTCTGATTCACCATCCCCCTACAACTATTTATCCCAGTTGCAATTCCATACAAACCCTCTGGATCCATGCTCTCCGCTCTGCCTCAGCTTTCCGATGTGTTTCTGTATCTCCTCTGATTCACTCGCACGTAGCTTCTGATCGCACTACCACCAATACTAGCACCATCCACATAATGGACCAGGCCCGATGTGATCAAAACTTTCATCCTACTTTACCACGCGTTGCTCATTGATCACTCCCGCCTACCAATCACTCCAATCTGTCCATCGGGCACACCCTCTGAATCCATCACCCTCTGATCCATCCACCTCTCCTATTGTATGCTCCACTGCTAAATTCTCCTCCTCGACTCCGTTTTCCATTCAGTACACCTCTTGATCTCGCATCCCGAGCTCTCTCTGATCTGTCCCATTCTTAAATCTGCATCTGCATTCCATCCCACCCTCTGATCCTCCACCCTCTGGATCCATTCATGCCAATGCGCACTCTGATTCACGATCCAGCACTCCCCGTATCCTGATTGCTTTATTTTTTCACTATCTCTGATCCTAAAACCCTCTGATTCCACCCACCTTCTCTGATGCCATCCAGTCAGCGTGTCGCATAGATGCCGTTATCACGTAATATACTTCGGTATCTCATCCACCCTAGGTCAGACTGCTGATTTCCAGAATCTCCCTCTTACTTTACGTCTCATATTCCCCACGTCTCGCTCGCTCGAAATTCAGTGCTTTAACCACCTCCGACCCTGATCTCACGTACCGTCCAATCGAGTAGCCTCCTTAACAGTTTTCACCCCTCTCGATCGCAGTATTGTCCACTGGAGCTTCCTCTTACCATGAAATACACACTCATGAACATTCGCTCTACTTTGTAATCGCGTCTACCACCTGCTAGATTCGCTTAGTCCCAGTCCCAACCACCTGCTCTTAGTTCACCCTGTTAGTTTAAAAGAAGAGAGGAATTGTTTACTTTGACATCTTAGCCTTCATCAAATCATGTTTCACATTTAAAAAGCTTCTCTCGAAAGCTTCACATCTATTGGCTAAGTTTACTAGGATCCTTAGCTGTTTGCATGATGCGCCAGCCCACCCTCCATCTACTCTTCCTGGGGTCCACACAACACCTCATGAATGAATATACAGCATCACACTCACTTACATGAGATACATACATGAACAGCAAACCTGCCTATCATGGCACAAAATCACTCTATATATGATATCTATACACACGGTTGAAAGTACGCATCTACACCTCTTCTGATTCGCTATACAACAAACTCCATCATCATCGCCCTTACATGATACTCTATTGACTAACCCCGCGGATACCACGCAGCTCCGGTTAAACAAATGCCAGCTTCGATCGACTGGAGTACCAGCTCTATCTCCCGTCTGATTTTCACATCCCAAATCCATGTTCTACCAACCTCACTCGATTCATGGTTATATTGTCCAATATGGCTACCACCCCTCAGTCCGACTTTGCTGCATACAAGAGCCTTCTGCTGAGATTGTCTACACGTCCTACTGATCTCTCTGATTCGCATCCAACTAGCATTCTTACAATACCATCCAACCCTCTGATCTTCATCCAATCCGCTCCTCTGAGTACTAGCACCTAGAATTATCAACTACAAATGACATCGGAATTTCTGATCCAATATCTCACTTCATTATGATCCAGCTCCATCTACTAAAAGTGGGATCCAGATTCGCCATTTCCTGTGGTGATCCCCATCACCTCTGATCCATTTAATCAACCCTCTGATCCAACCAAATGTTTCTGCCCTCTGTGATGCAGTTCGCACTGTACTGATCCATCGCCTTGATCCCACTCTACACCTGTTTTCTTGTTACTCTCTTTTCTCGTATCATCTAGGTCAGCCCGCACTTGGTTGTCTCATGATTTTGCGTATCCTACCCTCTCTGATCCATGCCAATTAGTCATCATACATGCTTTCAGAAATGTGTCTCCCGCATTGTTCCAAGCACCGACTGGATCATTCCACTCATAGCCTACTTCCAAACCTTTATAACTGATTCACCATCCAATACCTGCCATTGATCTTCTGCCCATGCAATCCACCAGTCATCTCCGAATTCATCTGATCCATCGCACTCCTCGTGGCTCCACCTACCCTCCATCACTAACTAATCAAACCATGTTCTGATAACATTTCCACTCCACTCGGTAGAGATCACTCCCGCCGCAGCGTGCTCCTTCGGCCTTTCAACTGCGTGCATCCTCTACAACCTCTTCTGAACTGGCCCCATCGGTCTCATGCCCACACGGCAGTATGTTCAAAGCAGCGGTACACCTGCGACTTCCTCTCTCCGATCTACGCCACATTATATTTGGTGGTGCCCACCCTTTGATCTTTGTACTCGCTCTCTCGCATCTTGCCAATTCCATGCGATCCACAAAACTGCCTACACGCGCTCTGACTACGCATTACACCCCAGCACATCCCAACCGTCCGTCCGCTGGTTCATGTTCGATCCGCAGCATCATCCGATAGTCCTATGATCCTTACGATACTACGCTCCACCCTTGTCACATCCGAACACTGTCCTGATTGTCGGAATCGCCCAGTGCTTTCCCACTCACATGATCCGCCCCCTGTTGCTACCTCTCCTTATGATTTAGCCTCATGTCGCCA
>NW_019943655.1:51764-59179 GCF_002910315.2 Salvelinus sp. IW2-2015 | reverse complement strand
GGTGAAGTTTGATGGAGAGAACCTCTCTTATTACAACAATGATAAGGTCAGTCACACACACACACACACACACACACACACCAAGTGCTTTCACCTAACATTTTGCACGCTAACACTACCACATAACAGGCATGTTTCTAATCAACCACACACGTTCATATCCTCATCCTACACACACACACACCTCCACACATCACATCTTCATTATCTGATGAAAGGTATTCTGTACCACTATGATAGTAGGTACAGTACCTACAGTGAGGTCCAAAAGTTATTTGGACAGTAATACATTGTTTTGTTGTTTTGGTGCTGTGGTGTAAAATGGGGGGGGGGGGGGGGGGGGCTTATGTACAAAAAGCGCTTCATTTCTAAACAGTTCACCCGATGAGGATGAAATGCCTTCAAATAAATCTGACTGGACTAATATTATAGTAATTGTATAATTTTACACCCAACGTGCTGAAGAAAAGAAAGAGAAGTCACTGTCCAAAGACAGATACAGCCCATCCATCCCTCTGATCCATCTTCCACCCACACATTCACCCCTCTAATCCATCCACACCTCTGATCCATCCACCCTCTGATCCATCACACCTCTGATCCATCCACCACTCTGATCCATCCACCCCTCTAATCCATCCACACCTCTGATCCATCCACCCTCTGATCCATCCACACCTCTGATCCATCCACCACCTGATCCATCCACCCCTCTAATCCAATCCACACCTCTGATCCATCCACACCTCTTGATCCATCCACGCCCTCTTAATCCATCCACACACTCTGATCCATCCACCCTCTGATCCATCCACCGCTCCGTCTGATCCATCCACCACTCTGAATCAATCCACACTGCTTGTGTCTGATCCGACTCTGATCCCTTCCCGCCTCTGCCATCCACACTGACGCATCCACTCTATCATCCACCCCTCTAAATCCATTCACACCTCTTGTTATCATAACGACCCGCCCTCAAAACTGTAATCATCCACCCCATTCCTAAATTCTTCTCTAACACCTCTGATCCATCCACCACTCTTGGATCCGGATGGCCCACTCCTCTGATCTCATCCACACCTCTGATCCAATCCATCCACCCACACATCCAAACCTCTGATCCATCCACCCACACATCCAACCCTCTGATCCATCCACCCACACATTGACTTAGGAAAGTGCACAGTGCATTCTGAAAGTTTTCAGACCCCTTGACTTTTTCCACATTTTGTTACGTCACAGCCTTATTCTAAAATTGATTAAAAAAAATACAAAAAAATATTAAAAAGAAAACACCGAAATACCTTATTTACATAAGTATTCAGACCCTTTGCAATGAGACTCTAAATTTAGCTCAGGTGCATCCTGTTTCCATTGATCATCCTTAATGTTTCTACAACTTGATTGGAGTCCACCTGTGGTAAATTCAATTGATTGGACATGATTTGAAAAGACACACCTGTCTATAAAAGATTTCAGAGCAAAAACCAAGCCATGAGGTCGAAGGAATTGTCCGTAGCGCTCAGAGACAGGATTGTGTCGAGGCACAGATCTGGGGAAGGGTACCAAAACATGTCTGCAGCATTGAAAGTCCCCAAGAACACAGTGGCCTACATCATTCTTAAATGAAAGAAGTTTGGAACCGCTAAGACTCTTCCTAGAGCTGGCCGCCCAGCCAAACTGAGCAATCGGGAAGAAGGGCCTTGGTCAGGGAGGTGACCAAGAACCCGATGGTCACTCTGACAGAGCTCCAGAGTTCCTCTGTGGAGATGGGAAAACCTTCCAGAAGGACAACCATCTCTGAAGCACTCCACCAATCAGGCCTTTTATGATAAGAGTGGCCAGACGGAAGCCACTCCTCCTAAACGGAACACAACAGCCCGCTTGGAGTTTTTCCAAAGGCACCGAAAGACTCTCAGACCATGAGAAACACGATTATCTGGTCTGATGAAACCAAGATTGAACTCTTTGGCCTGAATGCCAAGTATCACGTCTGGAGGAAACCTGCCACCATCCCTACAGTGAAGCATGAATGTGGCAGCATCATGCTGTGGGGATGTTTTTCAGCAGCATGGACTGGGAGACTAGTCAGGATGGAGGCAAAGATGAACAAAACAAAGTACAGAGATCCTTGATGAAAACCTGTTCCAGAGCACTCAGAACGTCAGACTGGGATGAACGTTCACCTTACAACAGGACAACGACCCTAAGCACACAGCCAAGAAAATGCAGGAGTGGCTTCGGGACAAGTCTGTGAATGTCCTTGATTGGGCCAGCCAGAGCCCGGACTTGAACCGATCTAACATCTCTGGAGAGACCAGAAAATCGCTGTGCAGCGACTAGGGTTGCAAAGGTCCGGAAACTTTCCAGTAAATTTCTGGAATATTTTCAGGACATTTTCCATGGGAAGTTAAGCCTGGGAATTTGGGGAATTTTGCTTAAATTCCTCAAAAAAGTTAGCTTATAACAGTGAACCTTTTTTGTGGGATACACGTAAGTCAAGTCTAGATCTTGAGGCATATTTTGCTTAAACTATCCCCAATTCAATGGAATTGCAACCCTCTGCATGCACAGTGCATTCTTCCATCACATGTACAGCTGATTCTCAAGNGGCATATTTTGCTTAAACTATCCCCAATTCAATGGAATTGCAACCCTCTGCATGCACAGTGCATTCTTCCATCACATGTACAGCTGATTCTCAAGATCTTGCACACCAGTGAGATGCTAATGAGCCCACACTACTACACTGTCTGAGCCAAGGACTACATGTTTTCTGTTAAGTTTAGATTACAATACTGGGAGGGGTGAACATTTTTTATATGACATACATTATTTTTTTGTTAACTAGTAAATAGTAGCCTACAGCAAAGTGTGTTTAAATCATTTCTAACTTAACAATTTCTGCTAGTTAGTTTTTACTACCATGTGGGTTTTAGCTGGCTTGAGCCTACTAACTGAGGAGTGTTAATTCACCTGTTTCCATACATGTCTTGGAGCTCTACTGACATGTTTGTATACATGTTTCAAGTTAAAATGTTTATTTTACAAAGGAGTTGTTTTAATCTAACTATTAATTTGTACATGGAATTGTATTTGTTTAAAAAAAACAACATGTCATCATGTTTGACAGTCTCCTGGAGCGGAAGGAATCTCTCCAAGAAAATGCCATATCACAGTCTGCCGATATGGACAGCCCCATCAAGAGGATCCCCCTGGATGATGTATTTTGGGAGAGAGTGGTAAGCAGCCTGAAACCTATAGCAGTAGACATTGCACGGATTGAGGGAGACAATGCCATCCTGTCTGATGTTCAGATTCTGCTTGCAGATGTAAGAGAAGAAATCCGTATTGCCCTGCCCACATCACTGTTGCTCCAAGCAGAGGAAACTGCAGTTCTGAAATTAATCAAAAAGCGTGAAGACTTCTGCCTGAAGCCCATACACGCCACAGCGTACATGTTGGACTCCAAGAATGCTGGCAAGAGCATCCTGTCTGGTGCAGAGATCAACAAGGCCTATGGTGTCATCACTATCGTGTCTCGCCACCTTGGCCTGGATGAGGGCAAGGATCTTGGCAGTCTGGCGAAGTACACTTCCAAGCAAGGGCTTTGGGATGGAGATGCAATATGGCAGTCGTGCCAACATATCTCATCAGCCACCTGGTGGAAGGGACTTTGTGGATCTGAGGCTCTTTCCCCTGTTGCCTCCATCATCCTCCAAATCCCACCAACATCAGCCGCATCAGAGCGCAACTGGTCCTTGTTTGGGAACACACACACCAAAGCACGCAACAGGCTGACCAATACAAGGTTTGAAAAATTGGTGGCCATCTGGGAAAATTTGCGGCTTTTTGAGCCTGACAACGAGCCATCCTCAGCAAGGTTGGAAAGTGACAGTGAAGATGAGGCCTCAGAATCTGATATTCAAGAGGTGGACATTGAGGAGGTCCAGGGAGAAGACGTTGAAGCCTGGGAGGTAGACAACCAAGGCTTTATTTTCTAGACTATCATTTTACAGATGTATGTTGAAAACGTTTTTGGGAGATGCGATGGATCATTGGGGATCATTCAATATTCCCTTTCTTTTGTTGTTCAGTGAAATCATCCCATGTGAAGAGTCAACTCATTTAATTAAAGTTCAATTCGTAACAAATTATTGTGATTTTTTTTCTATTGGAAAGATTTAATCATTTGCAAGTATGTCTACTTATGATAAGGTAAAAGGTTTATGTTTCTGTCTCCATATGATAAGGTAAATATATCCAATACAAAAAACATCTACATTTTAAATGGTATTCATATTAATTTGCATATATTCCCGTTAATTCCCACGGAAAGTTTACACCTAAGAAAATTCCCCAAAATGTGCAACCCTAGGTACAAAACCTATAGAGGTTTTGAGTGACGCTCCACAGCCAACCTGACAGAGCTTGAGAGGATCTGCAGAGAAACTCCTCAAGTACTGGTGTGCCAAGCTTGTACCGTCATACCCAAGAAGACTCGATGCTGTAATCGCTGCCAAAGGTGCTTCAACAAAGTACTGAGTAAAGGGTCTGAATACTTATGTGAATGTGGTATTTCCTTTATTGATTTTTTATACATTTGGAAATATTTCTAAAAACCTGTTTTTGCTTTGTCATTATGGGGTATTGTGATGCCATTATGGGGTATTGTGATGCCATTATGGGGTATTGTGATGTCATTATGGGTTATTTGATGTCATTATGGGTATTGCGATGTAATTATGGGTATTGTGTGTAGATTGATGAGGGAAAAAACTATTTCATCCATTTTAGAATAAGGTAACAAAATGTGGAAAAAGTCAAGGGGTCTGAATACATTCTGAATGCACTGTATATACCTAAGTATGTGGACACCCCTTCAAATAATGGATTTGCTATTTTAGCCACACCCATTGCTGACATGTATACAAAATCGAGCACACAGCCATGCAATCTCCATAGACAAACATTGCCAGTAGAATGGCCTTATTGAAGAGCTCAGTAACTTTCAACGTAGCACTGTCATAGGATGCCACCTTTTCAACAAGTCAGTGCATCAAATTTCTGCCCTGTTAGAGCTGCCCGGTCAACTGTAAGTCCTGTTATTGTGAAGTGGAAACGTCTAGGAGTAAAAGCGTCTCAGACGTGAAGTGGTAGGCCACACAAGCTCACAGAACGGGACCGCCGAGTGCTGAAGTGCGTAGTGTGTAAAAAATGTCTAACAGAGAGACAGACAGACAGACAGACAGACAGACCAGAGAGAGAGACAGACAGACCAGAGACAGCAGACAGACAAAGCCAGAGACAGACACAGACCAGTGAGAGACAGTCAGACAGACAGACCAGCGAAAGAGACAGACAGACAGACAGAACAGAGAGAGTCAGACAGACAGACAGACGGACCTGAGAGTCAGAGAGACAGGCGGACCAGAGAGAGTCAGACAGACAGACGGACCAGAGAGAGTCAGACAGACAGACCAGAGACAGACAGACCAGAGAGAGAGAGACAGACAGACAGACAGACAGACAGACAGACCAGAGAGAGAGACAGACAGACCAGAGACAGACAGACGACCAGAGACAGACAGACAGACCAGAGAGAGAGAGACCAGTGAGAGACAGTCAGACAGACAGACCAGCGAAAGAGACAGACAGACAGACAGACCCGAGAGAGTCAGACAGACAGACGGAACAGAGAGAGTCAGACAGGCTGACCACAGACAGACAGACAGACAAACAGACAGACAGACAGACCGAGAGAGTCAGACAGACAGACAGACCCGAGAGAGTCAGACAGACAGACGGACCCGAGAGTCAGACAGACAGACGGAACAGAGAGAGTCAGACAGGCTGACACAAGACAGACAGACAGACAGACGACAAGACAACACCCGACACGACAGACAGACCAGAGACAGACAGACAGACAGAACAGACAGACAGCAGCAAGCAAAGAGCAGACATGACGACAGAAACAGACAACAGAACACGAAGCGACGATACAGACACAGACAGACAGACAGACAGACAGACACAAGAAGATAGACGAACATCATAAAGACTGTTACCATGAATTGTTGGCGGGATGAATCGAAAGTTACTTGAAGTTTTAATACAGTTTTTTATTGGCTGTTTTGGTTTTCGGTTGTCTGTCTGCTTTTTTGACTGGTATGACAAAAGTATGCCTCTGAGCTAGACTATCACACAGTAGACGAACAGAAGTTTAAGGCTAGTGTATAGATGAGCGAGGTTCCATTCTCTTTCATTCTGGGTTTGACTGAACCTTGTCTTTTACCTTTGGCTTTGCAATGACTTTCAGCAGACTTAACGTGTAGTGTAAAGAGAATGTGTTTTCTGAATTTGTGTTTGTAACTTATTGATCTTGCCATAGACCCTCATCAGAGCAGGCAACTTATAACTGAGAATGGGAGACTATCTCTCTGAATGTGTGTGTGTGTTGTTTGTTTCTCTTTGTGTGTTTCTGACTGTGTGTGTGTTTCTCTGTGTGTGTGTGTTTCTGATTGTGTGTGTGTGTGTTTCTGACTGGTGTGTGTGTGTTCTGAAATGTGTTTTCTGACTGTGTGTGTGTGTGTGTTTCTGACTGTGTGTGTGTGTGTTTCTGACTGTGTGTGTGTGTTGTGTTTCTTACTGTGTGTGTTTCTGACTGTGTGTGTTTCTGACTGTGTGTGTGTGTGTTTCTTACTGTGTGTGTTTCTGACTGTGTGTGTTTCTGACTGTGTGTGTTTCTGACTGTGTGTGTTTCTGACTGTGTGGTTTCTGACTGGTGTGTTTTCTGACTGTGTGTGTTTCTGACTGTGTGTGTTTCTGACTGTGTGTGTGTGGTGTTCGTCGGCGCCCTCACTGTGCATCTCCCTGGGCTAGGCCTGCAATTTTTCGGCAGACAGGCAGACAGGCAGACAGGCAGACAGGCAGACAGGCAGACAGGCAGACAGGCAGACAGGCAGACAGGCAGACAAGCAGACAGGCAGACAGGCAGACAGGCAGACAGGCAGACAGGCAGACAGGCAGACAGGCAGACAGGCAGACAGGCAGACAGGCAGACAGGCAGACAGGCAGACAGGCAGACAGGCAGACAGGCAGAGCAGGCAGACAGCGAAGGCAGCGTTGCAGCTTTGCCCAACATCACAATCAATAATGTAAATAATCAATAATAACCTTGCCTGATGCCACTCGTTAATCACTTACTAATTACAGTTCCCCCTCTTTCTCCCCCTCTCTATTTTTCCATTGCGTTTGTCGTTTATTTATGGGGACAGGTCGCTCGCAGCAATGGAAGTCAGTAACGGAGGGAGGTGAGGGGAGGGCAGGAAGGAGAGGCAGGGAGGGAGGAGGGGGGAAGGGAGGGAGAGAGGGGAGGGGGAGGAGGAGCGAGGAGGAGGGAGGGGAGGGAG
>NW_019943655.1:44379-51145 GCF_002910315.2 Salvelinus sp. IW2-2015 | reverse complement strand
GAGCGTCCACGTCAGTGGTTTTGCCCTCAGTATCACAGTGGATGTTGGTTGTAGGCCTTTTGGTGTTAAGGAAGTGGGACGTGTCAATGCCACTCCGACATTACTGATCTAATATTTATGTCGTTCTTCAAATTCATTATTTTTACTTTTAGATTTTGTGTGTGTATTGTCGTGAAATTGTTAGATAATACTTCTGCACTGTTGGAGCTTAGGAACACAAGCCGTTTCACTACTCCTGCGATGAACATCTGCAAATATGTGTATGTGGCGCAATAAGAGCAATTGTATTCTGATTTGATTTAAAGACGGTGTGGGGAGGGGGATAAGTAGTGTTTGACTTTTTTAGTAGGAAATGAATGCAGAGGCAGGATCACAATCTGGTTTATGTGAAGGGAGAGGTTCGCTTCAGTCTATCTGCTCTGCTGTCCTGTGATCTGGGTCAGGACTGGATCCACTCTCACACCAACTACGTTGGGGTCAGTGACCGGTTAACATGAAATTGGCACAAGGCAGGTTGCACTCCCTCCAACTGCCAACTTTTTGTCCGAGGCTGAGGGGGAACGCTGAAGAGTGTGGGTTAGGGACACTGTGGGTTGAGAGGACACTGTGGGGCTTTAGGGACACTGTGGGAATAGGAACACTTGTGGGATAGGGACACATGGGGTTTAGGGAACAACTGTGGGATAGGGACACTGGGGATAGGAGACACTTGTGGGGATAGGGGACACACGGGGTTAGGACACTGTGGGGATAGGGACACTGTTGGGGATAGGGACCACTGTGGGGTTAGGGACACTGTGGGGTTAGGGACCACGTGGGGTTAGGGACCACTGTGGGTTAGGTGACACACTGTGGGGATAGAAAAACACTTTGTGGGGATAGGGACAACACTGGGGTTAGGGACACTGTGGGGATAGGAACACTGTGGGGTTAGGAACACTGTGGGGAAGGGACGACGTGTGGATTAGGGGACACTGTGGGGGTTAGGGAACTGTGGGGAATAGGGACACTGCGGGGTTATTGGATACTGTGGGGATAGGGACACTGTAGGGCGATAGGGACACTGTGGGGTTAGGGACACTGTGGGGTTAGGGGACGAACTTGTGGGATAGGACACTGTGGGGATAGGTGACACTGTGGTGGTATGGGACACTGTGGGGTTAGGGGAACACTGTGGGGTTAATGACAGGACACTGTGGGAATAGGGACACTGTGGGGATAGGGACACTGTGGGGTTAGGGACACCGTGGGGATAGGGACACTGTGGGGATAGGGACACCGTGGGGATAGGGACACTGTGGGGTTAGGGACACTGTGGGGATAGGGACACTGTGGGGATAGGGACACTGTTGACTATGTGTGTGATAGGGCTATTGATTTCTTGTTAAGGACCTTGAGTTTTTTTATGAATGTAATTATTGCATCTGACTTTACCCAAATATTCAGGATTCCCACACGTTTGGAGTCTCCCAATGCATTGTGGGAAACTTTTGTTAACTTTACACTACTTTTCCTACTTTCACTCCTTCCATCTCTCTCACCCTCTCTGTCATCATCACCCCCTACCTAGTTCTAAGGCTCTCCAATGTTCCCAGACTAAAGTAATCACCACCCTATGGTCTCCAGGCTGTGTGATATCATCAGTGGCGTGGGAGAGTTGAGAGAGTGGCGTTCTCAACTTCTCACTCCGCTCCCCGAGGGTTTCCCTAGACGACGATAAGTGTCAATCACCTCCTTTCGTCAGATTTCGTCAACCTCTGACTCTCAGACATATAGGAGCCTCCAGGGGCCGAACAGGGCCCTCAACAGATCCCTTGGGGGAGCGATCTTATGTCACGTGAACCTGTCTGTCAGTTTTAGAAAGCGCTAGCCCCAAAGCTAGGATTTGGTGTGTGTGTGTGTGTGTGTGTTGAGGCAAAGGGGATGAGTGATCCGTCTGGCTGTCTGTGTGTTACTGCAAAGCCCCCTTAATGCAAAAATCTCTCTCTCTCTCTTCCTAACACCTCACTGTTCTTTATCTGAGCGTTTGTTTTTTAAATGACCATGGTATACCATCACGGTCACCTAATAATCCCCAGTTTACAATTGGCTCATTCAACCCCCTCCTCTCCCCTGTAACTATTCCCCAGGTCGTTGCTGCAAATGAGAACGTGTTCTCAGTCAACTTACCTGGTAAAATAACGGTAAAATAAATAAATAAATAAAAATAAAAATACAGTCTATTAATAAATATATCTCAATGTACATGGTATACAGTCTTTTTATGAAGTAGTGTTACTCCCTCTTTTTCAAAAAAACATTTTACACCTTACGTTTGTTTGTTTATTTTATATAATTAACAGAATCACACTTAAGACCTAAAAGTGAAGTCATGGCTAATGAAGTACCAGCGTCTAATTGTTGTCAAGGGCATTTGCACGCAGTTCCAACGTATCACCAGTTGGTGTCACTATTACTCCACTGATATGTTCCAGGGTGTTGGTTGGTTGGTCTGAATCACTAGATTGACAATAAGTGTTTTCTATAGGAGCTTTTCTTTCCAGCCACATGCACACTCTATCATTGAAGGCTTTCAGCTCCATAGAGGTGTGTTAATTGCTTTCCTGAAGCATGTGACAAATAAAGACACACACACACACACACTATGATTCTCACACACACACACACGCCTTAACGTAAGTACATATGCACATGACAACAGTCACTACAGTTATCCAAACAATAACCGTCTTGAGAAGTGGAGAAGGGTAAGAACAAGAACAAGTGAATGAACAACAAGGGAAAGAGAAGAACAAGTGAGAGGACAACACGGGAAAGAGAAGAGAAGAACAAGTGAGAGAACAACACGGGAAAGAGAAGAACAAGTGAGAGAACAACACGGGAAAGAGAAGAACAAGTGAGAGAACGACACGGAAAAGAGAAGAACAAGTGAGAGAACAACACGGGAAAGGAAAGAGAAGAACAAGTGAGAGAACAACACGGGAAAGAGAAGAACAAGTGAGAGAACAACACGTGAAAGAGAAGAACAAGTGAGAGAACAACACGGGAAAGAGAAGAACAAGTGAGAGAACAACACGGAAAAGAGAAGAACAAGTGAAAGAACAACACGGGAAAGGAAAGAGAAGAACAAGTGAGAGAACAACACAGGAAAGAGAAGAACAAGTGAGAGAACAACACGCGACAAGCATTAATAAGAAGCTAGAGGAGACATAGAGGAAGGGATGAGGGAGACGAGACTATGGGAGGAGAAATAGAGAGTATCATGGAAGGCGAGTGGAGGGGAGGAGGAGAGAGGACTATAGAGGAAGATAGAGGATAACTGAGAGGTAAGATAAGAGGAGGAAGAATCGAGGGAAGGAAGGAGCTAAAGGAATATTACAGGATAGAGTAAGAGGAAATACAGGTGGAAGTGTAAAGATGTAAGGGCGAGGTGTAATGGAGAGTGTAAGGGCGAGGTGTAAGTGGACATGTAAGGGCGCGTAGAAGGGATGAGGTTAAGGGCGGTGTGTAAGGCTGGTGAAAGGGCGTTGTGTAGGTGAGTGTAAGGGTGCTCTTTTACCTTCCTATCCAACGAAACACGAAGTTCAGGAGGTGGCACGTTGGAGGCGGTCGAAGCGGTTGCCCCCTGCCTCGGTGACATCTTCATCACGAACTGCACCGATCAGCCTTTATAGTACTATCTCGTAGAAAAACGATACAAAGAGGCTTCAGGAAAAGCATAGTGGGACGTTAAGGTGCACCACACACACACACACACACAAGCCAAGCACACCACTCCACATGATTACAAAGACATAGCAAAGATATTCTCTGCAGTGTAAGAAACCTTAAAACAAAAGTGTCCAATATGCTATATAACCAACTAGAGTAGCTCTGAATGATTGTGGCTGAAAACATGGGATTAATACCCGACAGCTCCAAAACACACACCAGGGCAAATAATGGAAGCATGATGGCCTGGAGTGATCTGTGACCCTCATGTACGTTGGTGGTCCAAGACAACAGGGGCAGGGACACGGAAGTATTGGGGTCACAGGGTCATTGGGTTAACAGAAAACCGAATTCATAAAAACAACTGTGAACAAACAACATATCCCAAGACGTTAAATGCCATGGGGTCACGTAGCGTATGAAGTATGATTGCTAACTAGCTAAACTCTAGACATTCCACTCGCACTGTAGAGTATAGAAGTTGGATGCTAACAACTAACATTCACACAAACTGTAAGGTATAAGTGATGCTAATAGCTTAACATCACCTCACGTAGAGTATGAAGTTGATCGCTGAACGTACTAACACTTACACTCCTGTAGAGTAATAGTGATGCAACTAGTAGCCTAACATTCACTGGTTAGGAAGTTAGAATCCAACAAAAAGCATGTAAAGATGTTGTGAGAAACAGGAATCGTTATGTCACTGATAATGTCTCACAGTGATTAGAGCATTAGTTACTCGATCTGTTTGTTCGGAAATAAGAGACAGTCCAGACTTTGATTATTACAAGATCAATAATGAAATTTGATCATTCCAAGTACACTGGATAAAACACCAGTCCTCGCCTTCTCTCTTCTCTCCTCTCCTCTCTCTTCTCTCTCTTCTCCTTCTCCTTCTGTCTCCTCTCTTCTTCTCTCTCTCTCTCTTCATTCATGTCTCATGCTCTCCTCGTCTCGTTCTCCTCCCCCGCCCGCCCGCCCCAAATAGGTTATCGTGAGTCCTGACTGAAACGGGTATTGTAAGTGTGTGCAGGGGAGGAGTCATGCGTTAAGTTGTGTGTGTAATGTGTGGGAGAGCGGGAATAGATATGGGAATCATGACGTCACTACTCGGCTCTGGCTTGTTTGTAATATAAGTAGTGACCTGACAATCGCAAACGGGCGAATAGGGACCTAGACAATTTGAAGGTAGATTTATGGTATGTGGGCTGGATTGGTTGGTTGGTGTTGCTGTGTGTGTGGTGTGTGTGTTATTGTGGGTGCTGTGTGTGTGGTGTGTGTGGTGTGATGTGGTTGGTTGTTGTGTGTTAACTTGTGGCGTAGAGGGGAATAGAATGAGGTTGGGAGGGTGAGCGAGACCGCTGCAACTCACCTCCCTCTGGACATTTTTAAATTTTAGTATATGACGCTACATCCTTCAACCCATGTCTCTGAGTCCTATCGACATAAGCCGCAGTAAAGAGTTAGCCCAAGACTCTGCTTTCGGAGCAGTAGGTAGGACAATGTTGAAGGAGAGAGAGAAAATTAGGACTGAAAGAGAGAAGAAGAAGTCGGCGAAAAAGAGAGAATAGAGGAAACGAGAGAACAGGGGAAAGAAAGAAAGAGAGAAAGAGAGAAGAAGAATGACAGAAAAGGGGAAAGGAAAGAAAAAGAGAAAGAGAAAAGGAGAAGAGAGAAAGAGCCGAGCACTCGGCATTCCCGTTCAGGTGAGCTTGTTTGTGCCCTACCACTTCTACGGCTGAGCCGTTGTTGCTCCTAGACATTGTCCACGTCACAAATAACACACGACAGTTGACCATGCTTAGCTCTGACAGCTGGTCAGAAACTTGACGAAAACTGATTGTTTCGGAATGCCCGCTCATCCAAACTTATGACGCGTGTACGATTGAAAGTCACTGCAGCCCTTCCGTACTGGGACCATTCTTACTACCAATGTTGTTAAGAGATTGCATAGCTGAGTGCACAATTTTATATCCTGTCACTTACTGGTGTGGCTGAAATAGCCGAATCCACTAATATGTGAAGTTGTCCACATACTTTTGCGATGTAGTGTACCTGCCAGCCCTACCAAAGCATGGTTCGCAGAACGAAAAAGAAAGACGCGCAGTTAGAAAATCGCCTAGAAGTATCTTTTCCACTCAAATGAAGGTGGGATTTTTAACCAGGCCTAATTACTGACACACAGAGACTCTGCCTGATGAGTATAGCACTGAGCCACCATATGGCTGTGAAACTTTGAACTTTATATTAAGACTCTCTCTACCTCTACTTCTCTCTGGTTCTCCCCTGCTCTCTGTGTTTCTCACTTTTGCTCCACATCTCTCTCTCTCTGCTCTCACCCTTTTCCTCTCTTTTCATAGTTTAGGCTGAGTATGGGGAGATGGGAATATAAACGCAAGTGAAACGACCGACTCAATTATCAGCACTAACGCATTAATATAGGTGGTTTAGATGAAATTCATTGTTATAATGACGTTTTTTGCGTCATGTGGAAGAAGACGTGAGCATCATCTGGTAAATACTATGATGAGGGAGAAGGGAGGAAGGGCTGTTGATTCAGAGAATCAACAGAGATTGTGATGCAAACAGTGAGCTGATGCACGTGTGTTTAGACAGCTAGGCCCCAGGGAAGGCCTTGGAAGAACGAGCTTCTCTCTCTACGTCAAGATAATGGAACACACTTATACGCCACTGCTCGCACTCCGTCTTCTCCTGCACTGCACGGTTTCTTTCCTCGTCTCTCGCCCGGTCTTCGTCTCCGCCAGCTGCTCTACTGCATCCTTCCTCTTTCGCTTTCCCGGTTGTTCTCTCACTTTTCTTCCTTTCCCGTGTTGTTTCTCACTTGTTCTTCTCTTCTTTCCCGTGCTGGGTGTGTGTCTCGGTCTACTTGTTCTTCTTCTGATCCTTTCCCGTGTTGTTCTCTCACTTGTTCTTCTCTTGTCCGTGTTGGTGCTCGCTCACTTGGTTCTCGTCTTTGCCTTGTTGCTTCTCGGTCACTGTGTCTTCTTTCCCGGGTGTTCTCGGTACTTGATTCTTGTCTTTCGTGTGGTCG
>NW_019943655.1:37065-44354 GCF_002910315.2 Salvelinus sp. IW2-2015 | reverse complement strand
TTTCCGGTTTTCTCTCACTTGTTCTTTCCTTATCTGTTTTGTCGATCTGTTCTCTCTTCACCTGTTTGTGCTCTACTGAACTTTCACTTTTAGGTGTTGTCATCTCTCATGTTCTTCTCTTTCCTGTGTTGTTCTCTCACTTGTTCTTCTTCTATCGTTTTCCCGTGTTGTTCTTTCACTTGTTCTTCTCTTTTCCTGTGTGTTCTCATCTAACTTGTCTTCTCTTTCCCTGTTGTTCTCTCACTTTGTTCTCTCTTTTACGTGTTGTTCTCTCACTTGTTCTTCTCTTTCCCGTGTTGTTCTCTCACTTGTTCTTCTCTTTCACTTCCCTGCTTGTTCTCCTCACTTGGTTCTTCTCTTTTCCGTGTCGTTCTCTCACTTTTTTCTCTTTCCCGTGTTGTTCTCTCACTTGTTCTTCTCTTTCCCGTGTTTGTTCTCTCACTTGTTCTTCTCTCTCTTTCCGTGTTGTCCTCTCACTTGTTCTTTCTCTTTCCCTTGTTGTTCATCACTATGTTCTGTTCTTACCTTCTCCACTTCTCAAGACGTTATTGTTTGGGATAACTGTAGTGACTGTTGTCATGTGCATATGTACTTACGTTTAGGCGTTGTGTGGTGAAAAGTTAGTAGTGTGAGAATCATAGTGTGTGTGTGTTGTGTCTTATTTGTCACATGCTTTCTAGGAAAGTCAATTAACACACCTCTATGAGCTGAAAGCCTTCAATGATAGAGAGATGTGCATTTGTGGGCACTGAAAAGAAAACCCCTCCTATAGAAAACACTTATCCTGTCAATCTAGTGTTCCAGCACCAAACCAACCCAGAACACAACCTGCAACACATCAGTGGGTAGTAATAGTGATGTCCGTCTAAGAAGCCAACGTGGTGTTGAATTACAGTTGGAAACTGCGTGCAAAATGCCCATTGAACAACAATTAGAGCGTCTGGATACTTCATTAGCCATGACTTTCACTTTTAGGTCTTAAGTGTGATTCTGTTTAAAATTATATAAAATAAAACAAACAAACGTAAGTGTATAAATGTTTTTTTGAAAAAAGAGGGAGTTAACACTACTTCATAAAAACTGTATACATGTACATTGAGATATATTATATTAATAGAACTGTAATTTTTTATTTCATTTATTTATTTATTTTACCGTATATATTTACCAGGTAAGTTGATTGAGAACACTTCTCCTATTATGCTAGCTTAAACGACTTTGGGGAATAGTTTACAGGGTAAGAGGAGGCCAAGGCGATGAATGCAGCCTAATTGTAAACTGCGGGATATTACGACCGTGACCGTGTTACAAGCCACGCCCCTTTATCACCACGCCCCTTACACCCTTTCCTATACCATGGTCATATCTTGTGAAACCACACAACCAATGACGCCTCAGATATAAGACACAGTGACATTACACCTGTCTTAGGAAATCCGCAGAGAGAGAGACAACACCTCCGCCCCTGATTTTTTCCGCATACTTAATAGGCTCGGCTTTTCCCGACACCTTCGCCCTTTAACAATCCCTCATTCCCTTTTTTACACACGCCCCTTGACTCTTACACCTTCCACCCTTGTAATTTCTCCCTTAGCCAGTATACTAACTACCTACAGACACCAGACGGTCAATCACTCCCCATCCCTTTGTGCCTCAAACACACTACACACACATACTCATCTTCCACACCACAATACCTATCTTTGAATAGTCTCCTCTCCCTGCTCCCTCTGCTTAGCGCTTTCTAAAACTGACACAGGAGACATTTCACGTGGTATCTCCATTACATCTGACCCTCTCGCTTACTCTTCCCCAACCGGGATTCCTATAGTTCTTCCTTCTCTATCTTCCCTTTCGAGTGGCCATAGTCCCCTGTTTCTTCCTCTTCCCCGTTCCAACACTCCTCCTTTCTCCGCGAAACTAGTACCCTGCCCTCATCTTCCCTCCTACTTCATCTATCCTCATGCTCCCTCCATCTCCTTCCCTTCTATAGTCTCTCTAAGCTTCACTCTATAGTTCTCCTCTAGTCTCGTATCACGTCAGAAGTTTGACGACCTAAATATATTCCTCTCGTACTCAGCCGAAAAGGGAGTTTCCCTCGGTTGATTGAGTCTACCTCTGAAGCACTTCCCTCTTACGTCGTATAGTTCTAGGAAACCCTCGTGGGACTCCTCTCAGCTTCCCTCTATAGTCTCCTCTAGGCTTCCCATAGCTGATGTGCTCCTACTAGCTTCCCTCTATTAGTCCATCTAGCTTCCCTATTATGTCTCCTCTGCATTCCCTCGTATTACTCTCTTCCTATAAGAAAGGATAGTAATAGATCAAACATTCCCCACCCGGACGGAGAACCGCTGGTCAAGCCGTACGTACTCTTCAACATCTGCCCATTACACACTGTCGCCTATTGCTCGATGAGTTCCTTCTAGTTCACCAGGCCTAGAGATGGCGCTATTCTAAAAATGATCAATCAACCCATGAAAAGTGTTCGAAGCCAGATCCTTCTTTTTCTACATTGTCTCTTTTTTCCCTCTCATTTTCTCCTTCTCTTCACTTAACTCTCTCTCATCTCTCTGTTCAATCATCTCTCTTTCAATCCACCTCTCTTTCTGTCTCAGTCCTTCTCTTTCTACTTATCTTGATATCCTCTCCCATCTCTTCATTCTCTCATCTCTCTTTCTCTCATCTCTGTTGGGAACATTCTGCTCAGTCTCATTTGCTTAGCCTCTCTCTTTTCTCCCTCTCAATGCTACAATACACTATATTTCTGCTGCATCTCATCTATCTCTCACATCCTCTTTCCACTTCCGCCGTCTACTGCGCCCGTCTACTTGATGATACAGATATCGAGCGTACTTGTCCTTACTGATACGAGTACGCAACGTAGTGTAAAAGTTGCAAGGTGCGACAATCCTCATGTCCGAGAAGAACAAGTGAGAGAACAACACGGGAAAGGAAAGAACAAGTGAGAGAACAACACGGGAAAGGAAAGAGAAGAACAAGTGAGAGAACAACACGGGAAAGAGAAGAACAAGTGAGAGAACAACACGGGAAAGGAAAGAGAAGGATGAGTAGAGCAGATGGCGGAGGAAGATCGAAGCGAGGGGGCGAGAGACGGAGGAAAGAACAAGTGCAGTGCAGGAGAGACGGAGCGAGCAGTGGCGTATAAGGTGTGTCCATTATCTTGACTGAGAGAGAGGAAGGCCTCGTTTCTTCCAAGGCATTCCCCTGGGCCTAGCTGTCAAAACACACTGCATCAGCTCACTGTTTGACCACAACTTCTGTTGATCTCTGAATCAACAGCCCCTTCCTCCCTTCCTCCCTCCATCATAGTATTTACAGATGATGCTCACGTCTTCTTCCACATGACGCAAAAAACGTCATTATAACAATGAATTTCATCTAAACCACATTATATTAATGCCGCTTAGTGCTGATAATTGAGTCGTTCGTTCCCACTTGCGTTTATATTCCCATCTCCCCATACTCCATCTAAATGAAGACAGAGAGGAAAAGGGTGAGAGAGAGAGAGAGAGAATCGGAGCAAAAGTGAGAAACACAGAGAGCAGGGGAGAACCAGAGAGAAGTAGAGGTAGAGAGAGCTTTATTAAAAGTTCAAAGTTCACAGCCCTATGGTGGCTCAGTGCTACTATACTACAGGAGAGGTGCTCTGTGTCAGTAATTAGGCTGGTTAAAATCCCACCTTCATTTGAGTGGAAAGACCTCTCTTAGGCGATTTTCTAACTGCGCGTCTTTCTTTTTCGTTCTGCGACCATCTTCTGGTAGGGCTGCAGGTACACTACATGGCCAAAAGTATGTGGACAACCCTTCAAATTAGTGGATTCGGCTATTTCAGCCACACCAGTAAGTGACAGGAGTATAAAATTGTGCACTCAGCCATGCAATCTCCTTAGACAAACATTGGTAGTAGAATGGTCCGTACGGAAGGGCTCAGTGACTTTCAACGTGACACCGTCATATGATGCCGCCTTCCCAACAATTCAGTTTGTCAAGTTTCTGCCCTGCTAGAGCTAGCCTGGTCAACTGTCAGTGCTGTTATTGTGACGTGGAAATGTCTAGGAGCAACAACGGCTCAGCCGTGAAGTGGTAGGCCACAAAAGCTCACTGAACGGGAATGCCGAGTGCTCGCTCTTTCTCTCTTTCTCTCTTTCTCTCTTTCTCTCTTTCTTTCTTTCCCCTTTTCTGTCTTTCTCTCTTTCTCTCTTTCTCTCTTTCTTTCTTTCCCCTTTTCTGTCTTTCTCTCTATCTCTCTTTCTCTCTTTCTCTCTTTCTCTCTTTCTCTCTTTCTCTCTCTCTCAAATTTGTCTACCTCACTCTCCCCAGAAAGCAGGAGTCCTTGGCTAATTCTTTACTGGGCTGTATGTGATAGGATCCAGAAATAGGGTTGGATGTCAGGTCACTAACTAAATTTAAAAAATGTCCAGAGGGAGTGAGTGAGGCGTCTGGTCACCCCTCCCACTCATTCTATCCCCTCTCCCCACACAGTTACACACACACACACACACACACACACACACACACACACACCACACACACACACACACACCACACAACACACACACACCACACACACACACACACACACACAACACACATCACACACACAATAAATTCTTTCCAGCTCACTAACACAAAAACACAACAATTACAATAAAAACCACCTACACACACACACGTGGAAAATATAGGCTCCAGTGATAGGGAGTATGGATGTCAGAGTCCACTAATTAATTAATAAACATCCAGAAAAAGGAGTGAGTGAGGTCTCCACTGGTTCTCCCACTATCACTTCATCCTCTCCCACCGTTACCCACCACTTAAACACGGCATAGCTCACCTCCTCCCCTGCACACCACTACAATACAGTTCATAGTCAGAGATCAGTAACCGCTATTTGGGTGGGTGGGGGGGAGTGGAGAGAGAGAGAGTAGAAGAGAGAGAGAGAGAGAAGGTGCGGAGAGGGAGGAGAGAAGAGGAGAAGAGAGAGAGAGAGAGAGAGGAACGATGAGAGACGAAGGAGAGATGAAGAGAGAGAGAGAGAGAGATGAGAGAGGAGAGAGAGAGAGAGAGAGAGAGAGAGAGAGAAGGCCGACTGGTGTGTTTGTATCCAGTGTACTTGGATATGATAATTAACATTATTGATATGAATAATGCAAAGATGTGGATGTCCCTTTCTATTCCGCTACAACAGAAATAATGTCCTCTAATTCACTGTGAGAACATTTATGGTGCATTACGGACTTCCTGTTTCTCCCACCAAACACTGCCTTTCATGCTTTTTGTTGGAGATTCTAATTTTATACCCAAAAGTGGGAAGTTGGAGTTAGGCTAGGGGGAGGCATTATGGACTTCATAGCCCTCACAGTAGTTAATAAGCTAGTTCTTTCAGCATCACTTTCCATACTCTACAGTGAGTTCCGTGAATGTTGTCTAGTACGTCATCAACATCATACTCTACCAGTGAGTGTGAATATGTAGCTAGTTAGCATCAACTTCATACTCTACAGTGAGTGTGAATGTTAGCTAGTTAGCATCAACTTCATACTCTACAGTGAGTGGGAATGTTAGCTAGTTAGCTAGTTAGCATCAACTTCATACTCTACAGTGAGATGGCATTTTAACGTTTTGGATAGTTGTCTGGTTTGTCACAGTGTGTTTTTCGACTTGGTTTCTGTCCATGTAGCAATGTGACCCAATACATTCCGTGTCGTTGTCTTGGGACACCAGCGAATGAGGGTCACAGATGCCTCCAGGGCATCATGCTCATTATTTGCCTGTTGTGCTGTTTTGGAGTGTGGGGTAATTAAATCCCTGTTCAGCCAACAAACACTTCAGACCTACTAGTGTGGTTATATAAATATGGGACACTTTTGTTTTAAGGTTTCTACCACGCCCAGAGAATACTTTGCTATGTGTTTGTATCATGTGGGAGTGTGTGTGTGTGTGTGTGTGTGTGTGTGTGTGTGTGTGTGTGCACCTTAACGTCCCACTATGCTTTTCCTGAAGCCTCTTTGTCTCGGTTGTTTCCTACAGGAGATGTACTCTAAAGGCCTGATCCCGTGCAGTGTGATGAAAGATGTGCGAGGGCAGGGGGACAACCGCTTCGAAGTGGTCACCTCCCTCAGAACCTTCGTGTTTCGTCTGGAGAGGGAAGGTAAAAAGGAGCGCCCCTTACACCTCACCCCTTACACCACGCCCCTTACACCACGCCCCTTACACCACGCCCCTTACACCTCATCCCTTACACCTCGCCCCTTACATCTCGTCCCTTACACCTCGCCCCTTACACCTCATCCCTTACACCTCGCCCCTTACATCTTACACCTTCCACCCTGTATCTTCCCTCTATACTCTCCTGTATCTTCCCTCTATAGTCTCCTCTCCTCTCCCTCTGTTCTCTCCTCTCCCTCTATCTTCCCTCTATAGTCTCCTCTATCTTCCCTCTATAGTCTCCTCTCCTCTCCCCTCCATCTCCTTCCCATTATACTCTCCTCTATCTTCCCTCTATAGTCTCCTCTCCCCTCCATCTCCTTCCCTCTATAGTCTCCTCTAGCTTCCCTCTATAGTCTCCTCTAGCTTCCCTATATAGTCTCCTCTACGAGAAAGCTAGAGGAGACTTAAGGAGCTGGGAGACTTAAGAGTGAGGAGCTAATAGAGGAAGGAGAGACATTGGAGTAGAGGAGATAAGAGGAGCTTAGAGGATAGAGCTGAGAATAGAGGGAGCTAAAGGAGACTTAGGGAGGATCGGAGGGGAGGGAGACTATAGAGGGAAGATAGAGGAGAGTATAATGGGAAGGAGATGGAGGGAGAGGAAGGAGACCTATAGAGGAAGATTAAGGAGACTATAGAGGGAAGATAGAGGGAGAGAGAGAACAGAGGAGAGGATGAGGAGACTATAGAGGGAAGCATATCAGGAGGTATAGAGGGACAAGATACAGGTGGAAGTTGTAAGATGTAAGGGGGAGGTGTAAGGTGATGAGGGTAAGGGCGAGGTGTAAGGACGAGATGTAAAGGGAGCGAGGTGTTAAGGGATATGAGGTGTAAGGGCGTGGTGTAAGGGCGTGTGTAGGGGCGTGGTGTACAGGGTAGGTGTAAGGGGCGCTACCTTTTACCTTCCCTCTCCCAGACGAAACACGAAGGTTTCTGAGGAGGTGACCACTTCGAAGCGGTTGTCCCCTGCCCTCGCACATCTTTTTCATCACAACTGCAGCGGTCAGGCCTTTAAGTACATCATCCTTAGGAAACAACGAGACAAGAGGCTTCAGGAAAAG
>NW_019943655.1:28352-31724 GCF_002910315.2 Salvelinus sp. IW2-2015 | reverse complement strand
ATAGTCTCCTCTAGCTTCCCTATATAGTCTCCTCTAGCTTCCCTCTATAGTCTCCTCTAGCTTCCCTATATAGTCTCCTCTAGCTTCCCTCTATACTCTCCCTATAGAAGATAAAACATCCCCACCGGAGCTGCCTGTTAAGCGTATGCATTACAACTGTTTGGCGTCGGCTAATGGGGATTCTAAAAAATGAAATCAAATGAAAATTTCAGCCTCTTTTCTACTTTCTCTTTTTCCCTCTCATTTCTCTCTTTCACTAATCTCTCTCATCTCTCTTTCAATCATCTCTCTTTCAATCACCTCTCTTTCTCTCATCGCTCTCTTTCTCTGATCTCTCCCATCTCTCATTTCTCTCATCTCTCTTTCTCTCATCTCTGTCTCTCTCATCTCTTTCTTCTCTCTCTTTCTCTCCTCTCATCTCTCATATTTCTCTCATCTCATCTCTCTCACATCTCTTCCACTTTCCCTCTACTTGCTCCCTCTACATTTATATCGCTTACTTTCTTACTTTCTCCCTATGCATGCCTCTCTCGTTCCTTCTCTCTCTTCCGCCACCCCTCTCTCACCCTCTTTATTTTCAAACAGAATAGTGAAGAACTTCCTCTATGTAAACATCTCAGGCAATTAGGTTGGTTTGTGTCTGTTCTAATGAGGGGAAACGGAGACATTTTTCACTCCTAACCTACTCCCCCAGCGGAGACTGGCTGGGTTTGGTGTTGAGCAGTGGAGACTGACTGGGTTTGATGTTGAGCAGTGGAGACTGGCTGGGTTTGATGTTGAGCAGTGGAGACTGGCTGGGTTTGATCCCCTGGGTAACCTCTGAACTCGTACACTCCATCCGGTTAACCTCTGGACTGTACACTCCACCTGTTAACTGCTTTGGACTGTACCACTCCACCCCTGTTAACCTCTGGACTGTACACTCACTGTTACCTCTGGACTGTACCACTCCATCCTGTTAACCTCTGGACTGTACCACTCCACCTGGTTTAACCTCTGGACTGTACCACTCCACCCTGTTAACCTCTGGACTGTACCACTCCACCTGTTAACCTCTGGACTGTACCACTCCACCCTGTTAACCTCTGAACTGTACCACTCCACCCTGTTACCTCTGGACTGTACCACTCCACCCTGTTAACCTCTGGACTGTACCACTCATCTGTTAACCTCTGTGCTGTACACTCCATCCTGTTAACCTCATCGCACTGTACACTCCAACCCTGTTAACCTCCTGAACTGTACCACTCCAACCTGTTAACCTCTGAACTGTACCACTCAACCCTGTTAACCTCTGAACTGTACCATCCATCCTGTTAACCTGCTGGACTGTACCATTCCATCCTGTTAATCCTCTGGACTGTACCACTCCACCCTGTTAGCTCTGACTGTATCACTCCATCCTGTTAACCTCTGGACTGTACCACTCCAACCTGTTAACTCTGAAACTGTACCACTCCATCCTGTTACCTCTGAACTGTACCACTCCACCCTGTTAACCTCTGGACTGTACCACTCCATCCTTTAACCTCTGGACTGTACCACTCCAACCTGTTAACCTCTGAACTGTACCACTCACCCTGTTAACCTCTGGACTGTACCACTTAGTCCACCTGTTAACGTCTGAACTGTACCACTCATCCTGTTTAACCTCTGAACTGTACCACTCCATCTGTTAAACCTCCATGGACTGTACCACTGCCATCTTTAACCTCTGACTGTACCACTCCATCAGTACTCTGGACGTACCACTCCACCCTGTTAACCTCTGCGACTGTACCACTCCACCTGTTAACCTCTGAACTGTACCATTCCATCCTGTTACCTCTGACTGTACTATCCACCGTAACCTCTGGACTGTACACTCCACCCTGTTAACTCTGCTGTACCATCATCCTGTTAACCTCTGATTGTACCACTCACCCTGTTAACCTCTGGACTGTACACTCACCTGTTAACCTCTGGACTTTAACTATCCACCTGTTTAACCTCTGGACTGACCCTCCACCCTGTTAACCTCTGACTGTACCACTCCCGTTACCTCACTGTACACCATCTGTTTAACTGGACTTACCACTCCATCCTGTAACCTCTGACTGTACACTCCATCCTGTTAACCTCTGGACTGTACCACCCACCTGTTAACCTCTGGACTTACCACTCCACCCTGTTAACCTCTGGACTGTACCACTCCACCCTGTTAACCCTGGACTGTACCATCTGCCATCCTGTTAACCTCTGGCTGTACCACTCCATCCTGTTAACCTCTGGACTGTACCACTCCACCTGTTAACCTCTGGACTGTACACTCCATCGCCTGTTAACCTCTGGATGTACCTCCACCTGTTTAACTCTGGACTGTACTACTCCACCCTGTTAACCTCTGAACTGTACCACTCCATCCTGTTAACCTCTGGACTGTACCACTCCATCCTGTTAACCTCTGGACTGTACCACTCCCCCTGTTAACGCTCTGACTGTACCACCCACCTGTTTAACTCTGACTGTACTCTACCAGCTGTTAACCTCTGGACTGTACTCTCCACCCTGTTAACCTCTGGAGCTGTACCACTCACCCTGTTAACCTCTGGACTGTACACTCACCCTGTTAAACTCTGGATGTACATCCACCCTGTTAACTCTGGACTGTACCACTCCACCTGTTAACCTCTGGCTGTACCTATCCACCCTGTTAACCTCTGGACTGACCACTCCATCCTGTAACCTCTGAACTGTACCACTCCATCCGGTTACCTCTGGACTGTAACCACTCCACCTTGTTAACTCTGGACTGTACCTCTCACACCTGTTAACTCTGGACTGTACCTCGCCTCTCATTAAAGATTGAGAGGAAGAGAGACACATTATGTCTGTGTCCTAATGGCATCCTATTCCTGACATTGTACATATATATATATATAGGGTTCTCCATAGTACACAGCCAGTGAGTGAGTATCTCTGTGTTGTTTCAATCTCGTCTCTCGTCTCTCTCTCTCTCTCTCTTCTCTCTCTCTCTCTCTCTTCTCTCTCTCTTCTCTCTCTCTCTTCCTCCCTCCTCTCTCTCTCTCTCTCTCTCTCTCTCTCTCTCTCTCTCTCCTCTCTCTCTCTCTCTCTCTCTCTCTTTCTCTCTCTCTCTCTTCTCTCTGCTCTCTCTCTCTTCTCTCTCTCTCTTTCTCTCTCTCAAGCTGCTGAAGGCTGTGCTTCTGTAGCAGTTTGTTTTCTCTGTTCTCTGTACATGTGAAGAGGAGAGGAGGCTGTCCAAAATGTGAGGAGGTGTGGGTGGGATGAAGTTGGGTGAGGTTGTGGTCTTACTGGTCCTCTCTATTCCTCTAATATTCAAAGACAAACATGCTTGCAGAATTATCTTTAAGG